>NC_143012.1:36020366-36194129 GCF_055824585.1 Amblyomma mixtum | reverse complement strand
GCTGTGAATGCCATTCAACACAAGCCGCTCATTTGTTATAAGACATTATTACACGCACACAAAACTAACACTCATGTCTTCCCCTGTTACCCGCAGAGAATAAGTGTGAACATCGACCAGCTAGAAGTGACCCTAGGTGGCATTTTAATTACTCACGTGAACATGAGAATGTCCCATATTTAATATTAATATGAAGATGATCAGAGCGAGGTTTGGTGACGTCATTAAGCCCGCCCTGTTGACGAATGGTGACGAAGCGGTAATACCACATACAAAAACGACGTTCGACATCGTCAGAGATGACGAAGACGCCCGCGCACCTGGATCGACATCATGATATAATATCTAAGTATAAAATAAAAGTAACAGTGGCGGCTGCTCAAAACTTGGGCTGAAGCTTCTACATTGCCGTTAAGAGCGGTGCAGATAAGAAGCGCAGACTCTGTACTGTACCCATGCCACTACACGGTAGGACTACTACTGCACGCGCCGTTCGAAGGAGTAACGCAGACACTTTTCCACAGCGTTTCCACCAAGCGGCGTGGGCTCCATTTGAAGACTGCGCAAACGCAAAAACGCAGGAGTCAGTCTGCCTCTCTTCAGCTTCCTTTCACCCTGATATCTACTTCCTAGCCGAGAAAAACCATGCCAGCAATCTCCGCTCCGAACGAATATCAGGCCATGAAAAAGACTGGGACGGGCAACTTTGCTCTTTCTTTTTAGTTTCTCTTCCAGGAGCCCCTATGTTCTGAGCGCACAGTTCTCAAGAACGCTTTCAAATGCGCGGCAACTCTCGCCAGGCGTCAGCGTAGGCAGCCCCGTACTCCAGAGCCGCGCCGTTTCCAACTCTCTCTCTCTTTTTTAGAGCAGAGGAGATGGAAAGAGATCAAGGCAGATTCATCACATTTCACCTCTATGGAGAAGCGCGCCTTTCGTTTCTTTCCGTGACGCTATCGAAGGTAACGTCACACTGTCGAACAGGCGCAAACAGCATCAGTAGTACCTGCAGTCGTGGGGACTGAGGACGACAAAACAAAAGGGACAGACAAAAGAAAAAGAAACGAAAAAAAATCGCGATTTACGGGGTGAGGGTATAGAGACTGGCGCGCGCGCGCGGAAACTGCGTCGGGGCAGATAAAGACGCGGTGTTGGGATACAAAGGCTCGTTCACACGCCGGAGAACGCGCACCTTTCTTTTTCCGCGCGAAGATGGCGACAGTGAAACAAAGAGAGCAATGGAATGAGAGCTCAATGCCCGCGAGAGCATAAGCCGTTAGCACATACACACAGAAGCGGACACAAATGAAAAGAAAAAAAGCGCGGAATACAAAAGGGCAACGCACCAGGCCCCGTCATGCTCGCACCCTGTTATAAAGAGGCAGCAGCGAGACAGCAAACAATGCGAACCTAGGCAGCGACGTACACACACACGGGCTCAGCAGGCATATATATTGAGAGCAAACAGAAAGAATGCATGGAGGAAATAGGGCTATATATGCATTCGTAAGACAAGAAGCGCATTTCCCGGCGTCTGCAACGCCTTTTGGGAAGAAAAGATAAAAAATAATAGGTGAAAATAACTTAGAAGGGAGAGCGAATACCGGAATGCGTCAAACTGCAAAGCGAGTGTTGGATACAGAACTGCGAAAAAACGCCGGGGCACAAAATGCAAGGGAATGGGAAAGGGTGATCATAATAACGATAAAGCAAGAGGAGGAAACAAAATAAAAGGCTTAGCTCGAACGAATGTTCTTCTCTTCGCTCCTTTTTTTTATACTCTTTCAATGGAAGTTACAGTTTCGTTATTTTTTCGCATTTCCTTATTACTTTGCACCGTCATCTCGGTACAGCAATTTTCGCGCAACCTCGGCATTTTCCGCCGATTCCGACTGGACTCATTCTAACTGGCTTACGCGCGGCGCGCCATCTAGATGTGAACTACGCCACCTAGCTCTGCCATTCACCACGTCGCTAGCGATTGCAGCGCCCTCCCTGCGCATTTTTGTCTCGTTGCCTGCGCGGCTCCACCATCGCCTTTTCTCCCGGAGTTCGTTCTGCCTGCAGCGTCTCCTGCACGACGGGTCGACAACCGTTTTCCCGCATCACAGCAACAATGAACAAGCATTTCCTCCCTCTTGCCTTAATACCCTCCCCACCCCCCCCCCCCCCTCTTTTTTTTTCTTTTCCTTTACTCATCCCCCGTCGCGACTGCTCCATCGCTGCTCGAGTACCTCAACGTTTGCACTAAAAAGTTTTGCTTGCAAAGACTTGCGACCTCGGCAAGATATTTCTGCGGCTAGCAGGTTGAAGTATAAGCATAACTTAAATCCGGAAACAGAAGGCTTCGCTGCAGGGGGTAACAAAAAAAAAAGGCGAGCTGAACAAATAAATGAGGATTTTGCGCCTCCTAGAAGCTAACGTCCTCAGGAAAAATTAAAGAAACATCCCGGTGGTTTTGACTGTGTTGAAAGCAGTCCTTGCGCGATATCTTTAGTGTGGAGAAGAGCAAGCGAAGAATTACCTGAGAAAAGAAAATACATAAACGACAAAAATACCAGTCTTACGCAAGCGGGGCTCGGAGTGTTGTGAAATTTACTTCTGCATGCGATAAGGCGCTGCTTTCAGCGAGAAAACAGAAAGCAAAAACTGCAGTTAGGCAGAAGCGAGAAAGAGTTTAAGGAGTTGCGATGATGCCAGCTTTTCGTGGTTAACGTCGACGCATCTGAGATCGTGGCTGGAATCAGAGTTGAACTTTCTATTCAAAAGGTCCGGAGGTTTGCTGGAATCTGCGAAAGATTCAGACCACACAATGTGGGCTCCGAGAAAAAAAAAAAGCAGAGAGATGACGTTTTGCGTTTAAAGAAAAAACAGCAAATTATTGCGTGGAAGTATTTGCTTGTTTCTTCTATGTCGGAGTGCAGGTGGATGAAGAAACCGTTTGCTCACAACCCTTTCGATAACGCCAGGGTTCCCGGGTGGGAGGAAGTCAAGGACTCCATCGGATGTGCCCCAGGCTTCGCGAACGAACAGGTCCGCGAGCAATAGGAAAAAATGAACATGACTAACCCGGTAGATGGCAGAGGAAAAGGCAGTTGGGCAATCGTGTTATGACTAAGTTATGATTACTTTCATGTATAAGCGAGAAGCATACTTCTTCATCATATCTGCACAATGTTTTTTTCTCGCAAAGTGATCCTTGAGATACTTCAAGTTCCATGGGAAATTATAGAACCGAACCCGAATTTGGTCAAATTTTTCTTGAGATTCCGTTACCTCCTCTTTTGCTGTTTAGCCCGTGGCTAAGTAAAATTAAATGTGATTCTTTAACTTGAGCGTTAATTCGCAATAAAGCCAAAAAAGACTAATGTAAAATGACTGTCCCCTTTCATGTCGCTCGCACATGGGGATGGGTTAACCACATGGCATGTACAGTCACAGACAAAAGTTTGCGGGATGCGGGTTCACGACAGTCACTGAAATGCACAGAATTACGAGGAGATCTAGGCGCTAAATCTGCTAGAAGGAAACCATCTGACTGGCTAACAAGTCAACGCAGAATTAAATTTTCTCCCGCCAATTGGCATCCCTCAAACTTTTGACAATGACTTTACATGCATGTAAGGCATGTGCCGCGTGCCACACCTCACGGGGTACGTCCCGAGGTATCTCCTTCGCCTCAGTAAAAAGAAAAAGGGCTGTGAGTTTTCTTGTTCTAAGAGCGAATTAGAGCAATTGTTATGTATACACAGGTGCTTCTTGCGTTTGAAGTTACACTAGCTGGAGACACTGTAAAACTTCACATTCTGGCAGTCTTGACAAAAGTCAATGGAACTAGACTAGACTAAAGTCACGCCTAAAGTCTAGACTAAAGCCGCGCAATCAGCGGTCGGCGCGCGGCAGGCACCTTTGAGCTGTTGTTGCCAGAGAGGGTTCAGAGCGGCGAACGCGTCGTCTGCTAGGCGAAGAGTGCGCTGACACAGCGTTACGTGTTCTCAGGAAATGGCATATTGATCGGTTTCGTTCAGAAAATAAAGAATGAAAATGCTGGTAATAGAAAACTAAGGACCGCTCTTTATAAGTGTTAACAAAAGACTTCAAAGTATCGCGCAACAGCGGCTTAACCAGTCGCTTTCTCGAGTCCCCCCTGCATGCGTTCGTAACGCAAGAAGCAGGTGGATTCAAACGCTTCAAACCCTTCTCGCTTCGATAAGAACAAAGTAAATGATGTCGCCTGATACTGCCGAAGCATACCATCTTAATAGGCTCGCAAATGCACGTTTACTAAGTCGGCTGGCTTAAAGATGTGACGCGTAGAGATCTTCTTTTAATGCTAGCTGTTTCTTGCTTACCTCCCTTTTGTAGCCTTGATGGGAGGTAGGTGGGCGACCCCGAGGACGCTGGCACCGGGAGGTACGTCGCTAACTTCTCGCCCAGATGGCTCCTCCGATAAAGTCAGCTTGTGACCACTTGCAGGAGGCGGAGTCGAGAATCGGCTGGACTTCATTCTCTTTCAGTGAATGGTTCTGGTAAGCATTCGGGCCTGCAGAAAAAAAAAACAAGATACAGTAAAGTGGGAAACAGGATTGCAAATAGGGCTCTACCAGACTCTATTCTGTAGCTGCACCCGAAGGCGTACCACGCCACAAACTTCGACGAACCGCAGCTCCCATGTCGTGCGTGTACAGATCGCATCGGAAAAAATTACCCCATGAAACATGCTGGTGCCCAGTCACGTGATCGTAACTGGCCAATAAACGGCAAGGCGGCGAAGTGATAACAAATGCGGTACTTTCAGAATTCCAGTGGTTTTAGTCTAGACAAGAACAAAGCACTCGTGACTTCTGTGTATGCCACTTTATATTTCATTCGTGCACTTGCATAATGTATCGTGCAAACCAACGAGCCAACAAAACTACGGTTCATTTATGCAGACTCAGCCAGGCAGCTTTAGTTACAAATCCCTCTTCTGCCTGCTAAACTACTTCAATTTATCTGCCCGTCCGGTCGCATATTTTAATTTGTGGTTTAGACGCACTCGTTTCATCGAGCTAGTCGGTCTAGCTATACGGACAAATAACCGAAGGATAAAGAAAAAAAACACACACACATCATTAGTTACTTGGGGTCGGTGTCGGCTTCTCGGCACAGTAATTTAAATGCATATAGTACCGTGCCTTGTGTGAAGCGTATAACGAGAAGTTTTGTCCAAGGCAACTGAAAAAAAAAAAGTTTATTTTTTGTTGATCATAGCTCTTAGTGCTCTAGGCTGTATAGTGCCTACTCAGCTCAAGTAAGCCGGGTATGGTATTCATTACAAGAGATTGGGACACCTTCTATGCAGATTTTAGTTGCTTGCTCACCCCCCCCCCTCCCTCTCTCACCTTTCTTCCGCCTTATATTATTTTGTTTATTTACTTCTTGTGTGTGGGATCTTGTTTTTGTGCTCCGGTGAATTGACAGTTGTCAGGCATGCGTTCTACTTCGGCTTTTTCGCTTATTGCTACTAGAAGTTTGACGTTAATGAAACCATGCGCTAGTTATGCGTATTTAGACCGATATAAGCATCCTAGTACCTGCTAAACTGTTTGACGTAAACTTCAAACATTGTTTGAACACTGTTGTCACCCCCTACAAAGAATAGGTTGGTTTCTTCTCAGTTAGACTAATAGCGCAGAAAAGACAGCTTTACAGGCAGCCTAAACGCAATGCTTGGCGCCTACGGTTGTAGTCGTGCACACCACGCCTATGCAGAATTCTCTGCCACACCTAAAGGTTAAAGAAATTGTAACATTTTAAAGCGAAAGCTTTACTACTTGCACTTTCAGCCTTTGCCGTGGCGCGGCGGTGCCACCATTGACCTTTAGTTGACCTCTGTGTGACGTCATGTGTGACATCACGCCTAAGAGAAGGGCGACCGACTCGCGCCGTCGCAAGCCGCGGCGGTGCCACCACCGGCGCGTAACTCCTGCGCTCTCCGCTAGGAGCGTAACAGGTGTTGTGACGTCACGCCGAAGAGAAGGGCGACCGACTCGCGCCGTCGCAAGCCGCGGCGGTGCCACCACCGGCGCCCAACTCCTGCGCTCTCCGCTAGCAGCACCATTGTGGCGTTAAGCTGAAGAGATTAGGCTCGACTCACGCCGCCAGAAAGCAGTAGCTGTGCCAACCACCAGCGGCTTAACATTGCTTCGCGATCTCGCGCCGTCCGTGTGCGACGGCGGTGCACATGAACGGCGGCCTGAGTGGATTGGATTGTACTGGACTGGATTGGATTAGATTGGGTTAGATTAGATTAGATTAGATTACATTGGATTGGATTGTATAACAGATGAATCGCCACAAGTCTAACCACAAGCACCACCACCAGCTACACTACCAGCTGAACCATGGCGTAGGTACGGATATTGCTTTCGCAATTACCGGGCTTAACCAAGCTAAGCCACAGCGAATTTTTTTTTTTTTTTTTTACAGGGTTCAGGATATATGTGAATAGCAAGAACGAACGCCTTAATGAACGAGAGAAAATTGAAAGTTCTTTTCAGCAAGCCTATGAGCACCACCCGAAAGGTAACAAAATTGAAAAATTTTGAATTCAAAGTTGTTTTTTTGGGAAAGAAAACGGCGCAGCATCTGGCTGACATATCTCGGTGGACACCTGAGCCACGCCTTAAGGGAAGGGGTAAAGGAGGGACTGAGAGAGAAAAGGAAGGAAGAGGTGCCGTAGTGGAGGGCTCCGGAATAATTTCGACCAACTTGGGGATGTTTAACGTACACTGACATCGCACAGCACATGGGTGTCTTTTGCCCGTCTGCTGTGCGATGTCTATGCACAGCAATTTGTAATGCTGCTATTAATTTACGACATAAATTTGCCACCTCCTCCAGAATGCTAATGGGTGCAATGAACAATGCAAAAAGAAAGTTGCTGGTCTGGTCGCCGACAGGTATAATACTGAGAAGGAAAAAAAAAGAAACAGTGCTGCATGGCGGTGACACAATAAGACACTAAGCACCGTTACTTCAATCATTTGCAATGCAGCGACAAGTACAGAAGAAAGTTATGAGAAATTGCTAACATAGAATACAAATAACAAACTTTCCCAATAAGACCGTCAGTATGCCATCGTAAAAGATGCCAAGAAGTGTAAAACAACCAGGCCACACTTACTGCCTTAATATCGGAGAGATCTTTTTGTTAAGGATATTCATATTAAACGAGGACTCTGCTGTATGAGGGTAGAGAAATGTTCCGGCCCAGCTTATGCTGACACTGTAAAAGCATTCCATATTACTACACTGTCCGCTAACATCCCAAGGTCATTTGAGATAGAGATCTGAAGTTGGCAACTCAAGCGATGCGTGCAATTATGAAACAGCTGGATCTGGCTAAGTATCTGGCAGAAAAGATGTAAAATTAAATGAAATTTCGAAACTCAGCTTGTGAACTCGCCAATAAACTTAACACTGACTAACCTGGTCTCTAGTAAAGAGATCCAACTTTGTATTAGATAAGCTTCGAGCGGAGTGGACTTTTGTGCACTGTTTTCTAACACCTGCTTTTACGCTGCAGCTCCAGTAATCACATTCCTTGCGCCGTGCCTACCAGTGGAGTACAGAAAAAACAAACACTTCACCTTCACGCTAAACTTGTAAATAGACAATGATTTTGTCGATAAGATCACTCGGTAAGTCTTGACCGAACTCTGCAAAGTTAATGGTGAAGCCAGGGACTTCAAGAAACGCATCAATCATGCAAGCTGCTCTTAAGTTGATTAGCGATGTCGGGAAAATCTTCTCAAGCTTAATGACTGTCCTAAGACATCGAAATTTGATCTCGAAATAGGTCTGCACTTTTTTCAGACATGACAGCGATCTCATCAAGGGCGTGTTTGGGGATCTCGAGCCCGCACAACGCGTAAACTTGCGTCGGAAATTCTGAGAACGAGCGCGGTGATAACACGACTGGAATAGAGAGGCTGGTAGTTTGACAGGGCATTAGCTCCATGGAATGCTTTCACAGCGACAAGTGCCGTCCTTTGTACCTTCATACCGCGGGCAGGTGTTATATCATGAGGTAAGTACCAGATACAGGTCGCCACTGTATAGGTTATCAACCAACCTTGTCTAGTGACAGAGATCCGCAAAGATTCCGATGGGCTGTATAGACTTTATGCATGGGTTGTATTCCAATGGGCTGTATGTATGGCTGTATCATAAGGTATAGACCGGATGCAGGTCACCACTGTATAGATGATCAACCTTATCTAGTGACAGAGATCCTATAGATTCCGATGGGCTGTGTCTGTTGCTAGGCGATTGACGAAGACCATAGAAAACTGTGTTTTCTAAGAGGAAAGCTGGGGAGAGCAACGAAAGATGTCAAACTTTTAGCATACAAATCTCTCATCCGGCCTTCCCTAGAATATGCATCTGTAGTATGGTCTCCTCGGCAGAAGATTCTTTCAACGGAAATAGAAAAGATTCAAAGACGTGCAGCGAGATTTATTTGTTCAAAATACAGGAAAACAGATTCGGTAACGGAGATGTTAAATTCATGTAGTCTAGAAACATTAGAAAAAAGACGTAAAAGGCAGAGATTAAAAATACTTTACCAAATCATTCACGGAGAAATTAACATCAATAAAGAAAAATATCTGCAGCCTCCAGGTAGACTAAGCTCCCGCCTTAACCACCACAAAGCAATTCGGCCATACTTGACACGAACTAACGTCTTTCGCTGCTCATTCTTTCCGGATGCTATTGAGCACTGGAATAAACTGCCCGCTCACGTTGCTGAGTCTACAGGTGTAGCGGCATTCTTGAATGCACTTGGGGATTCCGTCTAGGCATGGGATTCTTGTAGATGGGCGCGTAACTGATTGTCCAATATTGCTTTTTGTATAGCAGGTGGTTCTACAGTGGTTATATGTGCATTTCTTTGTCTCTTCACTTTCCCTCCCTGTAATGACCCTCAAATGAGGGTTGACAGTATTCATAAATAAAAAAAAAATAAAAAAAAACCGTACTTTCAAACTAAGAGCACCGCGTACGCATTGGTTCCTAGCGCCTGCCGCAGGTTGATTTCCATAATAGGCCAATCAGATGTTTCAAGAAAAGGTGAAGTAAACTGATTGAGGTTACCGAAGCTGAATTATCTGGAGTGCTCTTAACTTGCGGCAGACGGCGCATCTAGTTAGAAAGCACCCTTCTAATGACACCCATCGGAGATGCTGGCCCAGCGAGGAAGGTTCCAG
This sequence comes from Amblyomma mixtum, assembly GCF_055824585.1. Taxonomy (NCBI): domain Eukaryota; kingdom Metazoa; phylum Arthropoda; class Arachnida; order Ixodida; family Ixodidae; genus Amblyomma; species Amblyomma mixtum. Next base: position 36,184,878 of record NC_143012.1, on the reverse strand, counting down.
GCAGAGCATAAGGAGAAAGAATGCTGAGAGACACTACACCGGCACAGACCACTAAGCATAAGAAAATGGCCGAGGAAGCACGGTACCAAGGGACCAGCACAAAGAAGAGTCAAATAGCGGGGAGTGAAATTGCGCGCCCATATGGGCTTTCGCATGCGCACCACGGGACCGCAGCGCGGCAATCGGGAGAAGGGGAAAGTGTGAGGGAGACGGGGAGGCGCGAAAACAAAGAGAAGCAAGGAGGGAGTAAAGGGAAAAGGGGTCCCGCGGGAGAGCAGCGGGAAGAAGCAGGCCGCCGATGAGCAGGCATGCTGAACACGCCTATTACACGACCGCCCCCTAATCAGACACGGCGCGGCGCAGAGGCCGAAAAAACAAAGCATGGGCCGAGGTACGGCACAAAGCAGGCTGGAGAGGAAACAGGAGAAGCAGCAGCAGCAGCAGCAACGTTCACGCCGCCTTTCCTGAAGCAGCAAGGAACACGCAGACACGGCAAGCCTAAGGGGTGGAAGGGGGGGGGGGGGGGCGATATTTAACGGCTCTCTTTCGCTTTGTAATTACGACCTCACACAGCTCCGCGAAAGAAAAAAAGATAGAAAAAAAAACGAAGAAAAAAAGTGGCTGCTTGAGTTTCGTGGCGTTAAACCCCCAGGGGGAAAAAGAGGAAAGCGAGGCCACGCAACGTGAAGATGGCAGCGGGTATATCGTCAGCGGAGCCTGCTGCGGCGTGGTCGGACAGCGGCAGGTCGATACTGCCAGCTAAAAAAGAAAAAAGAAAGCCGCGGGATAAAATAAGGATTGACGGGGTTGCGTCCCCTTCTTGGCACCCTTCTTGCCCTTAACAGTCGCTTTCGCTGTCTGCCTATCTCTCTCTGTTCTCCCATTTCTGCTGCCTTTCCCTTGCTCGTTCTCTGTCGCCTCCCGATGCTCTCCGGCCTCCTTCGTTCTAACCTTCCCTTGTTGCTGTATTTCGCGACGGAAGGTGTTTCTAGTAGGTGCTGGTTGAAAGAGGCAGGCTTCACCTCACTACTTTAGCACTCCATCGTGCACTACATTGATGACTGCTGAATTGCGATAACTGGCACTGGAAGGGGAGCGAAGATCTGCTGGAATGGTGAGGAGTTCGAATAAAAGGTCCAGAGAAGTGATGTTCGCCGGTTAACAGCACCAGTTCGAAAAAAACAGGAATTCGAATTAAACGGCTTCGAATAACGGAGATTTCGCTTTAGCTGAAGTGGTGATAATCTTTGGTGTAAATGGAATGGGTGCCGTGGTATGTCATAACTGAAATGGGCCCCACAAGTGGGTCGAGCCCTAAAACATATGGAGGCATCAGGGGAAGTCGCTTTCGGGAAAATGCCACGGAGGGCGCACTGAGGAGGAGAAGGGGGAAACACTTTTTTTTTTGTCGGCAGTAGTAGACGCCTAGCAAATCAATGGCAAGCTGGACCACAGACAGCAGCGCTGGCACTGCAAGTTTTTCTTCGGGAGAGCGGGGGAAAGTCGAACTGTTTTACGTCCCTAAAGTGGGAGCTACAGAGACTCACTACGCAGAAAGTCGGGACAGCACAAGGGGAGGAATACAAAACACAGGATAGCATTACATGACCAGGGAGTTGGCATGCCCTTGATGGAACTCTACACTGACAGGTGGGTGAACATAATTAGGTTCTAGCCGCCGCGGTGGCTCAGTGGTTATGGCGCTCGGCTGCGGACCCGAAAGACACGGGTTCGATCACGGCAGCGACGGTCGCATTTCGACGGATGCGAAATGCTCGAGGCCCGTGTACTGTGTGATGTTAGTGCATGTTTAAGAACTCCGGGTGTTCGAAATGGTCCGAAGACCTCCACTACGACGTCCGTCAAAGCCTGAGTTGCTTTGGGACGATAAACCTCATGAAAGCAAACAATAATTAGGGTCTGTATTTATCTTGGTTGATCGGTCGGTCGGTCAGACCGTCCGTCCGTCCGTCCGTCCGTCCGTCCGTCCGTCCGTCCTTCCTTCCATGTCTGTCTTTAGCTTACTTACCTTGCTGCTCTCTTTAGTTCGTGTTTCTTTCCTAGCGTCCTTATTTCCTCTTTACTATTATTTCATCCTTTCTTTTGTTCCTTCTACACTAATTCTTTATTAGCTCCCCCTTTTAACACGTCGTAGTGATCTCTGTACGCGTTTTCTTTCAAGAATACTTGAGCGAAGTCCAGTTTCTTTCTTTCAGGCCAACAGACGTGCTGTCCTCTCTTTCCATCGCCACAAAAGACCGAAGAACCACGCCGGCAGCCACAGACTCTCCCGTACACACTGGCCTCACCTCCGCCCGAGTCACTCGGCGCGCTCCTGTCGAGACGAGGCCTAGGCAGGAGAGCGAGCGAACGAGCCAGCTAGTGTTCTCCCACTGGCACGAAGCCTTGCGGGCGATAAATTTCGCCCCATATCATTGGCTTCCCTCGTGCGCACGGCCCTGTTTCCACCGCGTCCCTTTCATCCGCGAGAGACTCCTTGGCGTTGTTTTTGCTCCCTAGCTCAGGAGCGAGATCTCTCCCCCCCCCCCCCCCCCTTTTCTTCTTCTTTCTCCGTGATGCGTTCTTCCTCTCCGCATTCTTCTTCGGCTACAGATGCATTTGCCTGCTTCGAAGCCGCCGCGGTGTTTCCATCGTAATGGCGCACTCCCACGAAGTGGATGGGAAGACGGGAGAAAAGCGAAGACGAGCGAGCTCGCGCTACAAAGGCAGACACACACAGACACACATAGGCGAGCTCCTATATAAGCCCCTCTGCAGCAGCGTTCCAGCTCCGACCATTGCTGCTCCCCCCCCCCCCCCCCCCCCCTTCCGCCTCACTCGGCTCCTTCTTACAGCTACTGCTGGTGAGTCGTATATACCATGCTCTTGTTCCGTGGCTTGTGTTGGTGCGCGCGTATGGCTGGCGCGAATGTTCGCTCGTTGTTGTTACCGACGGCGCCATTGCCATCCTCGTGATGTGCCTCCGGTGGCCTGGCTTTTCCGGCGCCGCGTTCATTCGCACCAGAAGCCGCGTCTGTTCCGCGGATAGTTCGACGGCCTTTCGGCGCGTGCGGACGTCGAAGTAACGACGTAGAAAAAACGACGGTATTTACACGTTGCCGCCGCGCGGCGCCATCTCCCGGGACGCGCGGAGGGAACGCGGGTGGACCACGGACTTGGGTGCAGCGCGTGTCTGTGTTTGCCGACAGCAGACACGACTTGGGTGTTGTATATGAGAGAGTCAGATTAGCAGTAGTTCGACACTGTTGAACCAATGGGTCATCGCAACTGCCGAGCAAACAACACGATGTGCTAGTAGAACGGCTTCTCCGTTAGGACGCTGGCCGTCTTCTGTCCTGTGAAGACCTCTTACTTGTCTCTTAGCTGCTTTTTTCTTTATTTTTTTTTTACGCAAGCTACAGTTGCGTTCAGTCGTCGTCCTGCTTTCGCCGTACTGCCGCTAACTTCGGAGCTCCGCTGGTCTGACCGACACTCCCCGAAGGAGACGTTGTGGAGCTCGGGGCCCCCTTGTGGGAACACGACTCCCACGAACACGAACCGACGTGTTCATGCTCTGCTGCGGTCGCCTAGGTCCGTTTTATAAATCCCGGTTACCCACGGCACTGAACTGCGAGCACGACTTTCACTGCGTGCCGCAAATGTGCTGTATGTGCTGCGTATAGGGCGCGCACTCCAGAGTCGCGCCTGTTCGTGCTATTTTCTTATTACATTCGGTCCTATTCGCAAGGAGCCGGCTTCGGGGAGTCGTTTTGCGAGCTAAGGTGCTGCTCGCGCCGTAAAGTGAAGCCACAATTAAAACCGCAGTCTTCTACTCGTATACAAGGCCAACCGTAAGTGTAGACTGTTTTTTTTTTAAGTTATATTTTCTAGCCAGTCGAGAATACGCAGTCCTGCTAACCGGCTTTAATCTGTTGTGCACTGTTTTCACAAAGTTTTTGTGTTGCTCTAATGCCTTCGTAAGAGCTGCGAATATGCGGTGATGAAGAAAAAAATAGCGACATTATCCCCCCCCCCCCCCCCCTTCCCGGAGAGATTGCGTCACATGTCTTCACTTTCCCCATGTACAACAGCAAGCAGGGTGTCGAGCAGGGGTTGACACGTTCACTGCGCCGTAGGTCACCTATAGGTCACGCCATTTATTTATGCTTTGCGGCCATGAATACCACGTCACATGGTAAAGCCCTGGGGCAGATTTTATTGTGAGGTCCCCCTTCTTAGACTTCACAATAAAATCTGACCTACGGCTTCATTATGTGACCCAATATTCGTGGCCTCAAATCATGAATAAATGCCGCGACCCACCGATGACCCACGACGCACTGAGCGTGTTGAGATATAAGAATATAGACATCAATTCCACTAAACGTCTGTAATGGCTTCGTTGCAGTATAACACGCTAGAAGAGCTCGCTATCTCGCGCATGCCTGAAGAGGTAAAATGCCGCACAAATATTATTTCCGTTATGCTGCATTGTCTTTTCTCGTTGGATGTTTGACGACGAACTGAGGAATACTTCGAAGCCACAAGCTGTACAAAGCACTACGCATTGTACTTGATAAATCACATTATCCGATAAAATTCCGCCGCAGAAACGAAAGACTATATCACCGTTGACGTTATTTTCACTACGAATTACTGCCACGCTCAGTGAAAAAAAGTGAGTCAGGAGCACCAGAATTTTCTTACTACGAAGACCGAGAACGACAGAGAAGCTACTGCTTCAAGTAAAAGAACCGTAATATTCAATTGGTTCCCTTACTTTTAGAAAAGCACTGAGCCTCGACGTACGCCTATAGAACGGGTGGATGCGCAGCTGAGGAGAAGACAGATGATAAGTACACATTTAGCAAAACATTAAATATTTAAAGTATGATATATCTTGCCCTGGTTCTGCAAAACTATATGCCCCATGAAAAATTGCAGCGCGAACGAAACCGGGACGCCATCGTAGAAAGACCACAAGACAAGCGCTTATCCTGTGGCCTACATTTCTTTCATGTCGTCTTTGTTTCTTTCTCTCTGCCTTTAAGTTTACTTGATCAATGGCCTTATAGCCCACACGAATATATTAATCTACGAAACTATTTACCGCTTATAATTTTTCGGCCTATACTTTATTTCTCTTTGTTGAAGCACCTCGCTTTAAAGACCTGCTCTAGCATGCTTTCTGCAGCTCCTACACTCTAGAGAAGATGTGTTGTGTTGGGTTTAATGGCGCATAAGCGGCTAAGGCTATCATGTACCAAGCTCAGGTTATAGAAAATCGTTTTATATAGGACTTTATGCAAAAGTGGAAAACAGCGGTGGTGTATGGGCCTAAAAAGTTATTTCGTGCAACCAAGCAAAAATATAAGACAAACTTTTAGAAGTGACTTATGGAAAAAACTTTAAAGAAGGTCAGGTGACCTCAGCAGCCATCCTTGGCGGGGCAAGGATCTCGAGGTCCCCAACCGATGAAATAGGGACCTCAGCCGTCTTCTCAGGAATGATAAAGTGGCTGAGGTGTTTCGAAAACAAGTCAGGCAATCGGTTAAAATTTATAGTTTATCGAGAAAACCAGCTTCTCTTAAAGAACTAAAAGCAAAACTTATCTCAACAATTTGCAATATCACCCAAGTGTAGCATTGGACGAAGAGAAATGCGTTCATTGCAAAATTGAGTGGAGTACATTTTTCTTAGTCTTTTTAGTTTTGAGCATGACATTAAAACATGGTTTAGTGTGAGCTCGTCTCACACTAGAGAAGAATAAGCCTATATGGGAATTAAAAGGGAGTAAGCTGTCCTCCTGCGCTCTCCATTCTATAAAAGGCAGTGTACTAAAGGACAGTCTTACTCCCTTATAACTCCTTTCTGTTTAAAGTGTACACGTCTATTTACGGCACTGCTTTACGTGGAAGATGCTGTTTGGCGCCTTCAATTTGCACGTGGGCAAAAAGAACGGCGTAGTGAAAGGCTCTAGAATAATTTCGACCCTTTTGGGGCTTCTTTAACGCCTACAGGCATCTCATATCACACGATAGTTGGTGCATCGTGCCTGCATAGATACGTGGCCACTACGGCCGGAACTCCATCCTGTAACTTTCCGCTCAGCATCTGGACGACGCAACCACGGAGCCATCGCGGCATATCGATAGTCTGTTTTCACGTGCATGGCTGGTAGCGAAATTTTGTCCTTTCGCTCGTGAGAGCAAGTGAGGATTGAGTAAAAAGCCTTATATAAAAGCTGGTAACTTTCTCTGGCCTACCTTGCTTCTCTATCCGCGCCTACCAGCCGAAAGACATGACCGAAAATTTTCGGTTGTCACAGGAGAATTTTTTGTAGTATTTTGTCACAGAACTACATAATCATTCACGGGAACACCATCTTTCCTAAAGTGTTGACAATGCAATAGCATTAGAAACTTCTGATGCATTTAACGGAACTGACGTCGCTTCCGGTCTGGCAGTGTCACTTCTCTCCAGCCAATGGGAATTATACGGTCTGAAGATGTCAGCGCCACTTCTGTTCTGGTGATGTCAATTCCCTCTAACCAATTGGAATTATCTAGTCTGATGACGTCACTTTCCTCCAGAGTGGGCGAATCTTATGACCCATGACACATTTTTTTTTCCTGATGAGACTTTTCATGCTCCCGCATTAAAAATACTATAGACCACTGCAGAAAAGCACTACCACACGACAGAAGATTCTGTCTTTACGAAAGGGCGAAAAAATTGCGAGGACACTTTGGCAACTACAGTGTTGAGAGGCGAAAGCCAAGGACACTATTCCGTGATGTCTTCCGGTGGATGTGACGTCACACCGTTCCCGTGGCTATATCGATACTCAAATTATACATCTTTCGGGGATCTTAAGGGTTAATTACGCTTAATTACACAATTTTTCATTGAATTTGACACAAATACGACGTGTTTCCGACCATTATGTGATAATTTTCACTTTGCCGTGACGACATACGGTGGATGTGGTGTCACACCGTTCCCGTGGCTATGTCGACGTCCGCGCTATTGCGACATTTTTGCCTATAATTAATTAATTAATCTACAGTCATCATACTTGGCTTCTAGGTTCATTTTTTCCTCCTCTATCTCAAACAACCATTTGTTTTCTTCTATCTTTTCTTAGTTCCCGAGTCAAACGCGTGTGGCACACTTTATTAACTGACGAACGACAGAATGAACCATTAAAGGCTTTCGCCTTAAAAACATTTTTGTCGTGTTTTAGGCCCTATTCCGTCGTCTTTTTCGACTGGGCTAGTTTGGTTCGTTAGAGTAATTAATCTCGAGCAGTGACTCATAATGAGTAGCCCCGCGCTTTACAATTCGCGCCGCGTTCTCGACGGACTGTTCCGCGAACAGCATCGCCGCAAATACGGCGACGCATAAACAGAGGGAGCGAGCCCGCAGACAAATCGCGGCAACGCTCACCCGAACGAACGGGACGTCGCGCCGCCAACTACGCCCGCATCCTCCGCGCTTTCCTCGGGCCCGCACGCGAGATGAATGGGGGCTCGTTTCCATCATAAGCACTGATGAGTCACTTAATGAGATTCAGCCTCGTAGTGCGCTCCGGCAGCTCGGATGGAAAACGGCGCACCCACACGACGCGCATGGAAGCATTTCTTTGCCCGACGCTCGGTGGACCGAGTGGAGAAAAAAAATACAAACAGAAAAGTACGCGCACGAGACGTTTTCCCGTCTTCATCGCTGCCTAGATGTCCTCGCGGTTCCTCGCTGATTTTTTTTTTTTTTTTCAGGCCGAATGCGGGCGCGGATTGTATTGCGGAGACGTCTGGAGGGCGCTTTATTGCTCTCTAAGAAAACGGACTTGCGAACGAGGAACAAAGGATATGAGATGGCGTCCGAAAATTCGGAGACTATAGTCTCGTCGTTACATTCGAAATGGAAGACACAGAAACGAGCTCGGAAGAAGAATCCTAGAATTTTTTCTTGGTGTTTTTTGAATCTTTTTTCAGCTTCGGAAGAATAGGGCACGTCGCCTAAAGCAGAAACACGTAGGTCGTGTTGCAGCACGATTTCTATCATGTTCCCATTTTTTTTTTTTTTTTTACTGAGGGCAGAGACGGTCAGCGGTCCAACGAGTTTTCCTGCTGAATTGTAAATAAGCTAAAAGCTTTCTATTCCAGCTCGGAAGAAAAGTCTTCAACTATTCCAATGTGTAAGCTTATTTTTAGTTTTATGGGTGATTCATGGGTCTATAAACGCGCCCTTACACGCACCTTTCAGCGGGCACCCAATGGCGTAAAACACCTTTAAAAACTGCGGTTCTCATAACAATTACACCCATTTTGCGCAGGCTTGTCTCGGGGGAGCAGGAAAGTGTTTGCAATGCGTATTTTTGCTCTTCATGCAGTCTTGAAATGAAGGAAAGATGTCACATGTGCATTTTGAAAATAACGATATAGGTAGTGTGTGGGAATTATTTTGGATTTGAAGTTCATTGCTTTTTTGGGCTTGTCTCTTAGCATGTAGTTAACACATCAGACTGCGCAAGCCTACAATGCAGTCATTGGTACAGATTTTGTGAGTCTGCCATGTACAAACACTTCTGGGTCTTGGCAAGCACCTTCTACATTTAGGTTCGTCATGCAAGAAGTTATGTATTGATTGCAGAGGTGTGCGAATTGTGATTTTTTGAGACCGAATAAAAAACAAATAGGCTCGCTTTGCCACCGAATTGAAATAGATAGCGTATGTAAAATCTGAATCGAATACTAACCGAATAGTGAGAGAATTGAACCGAATCAAACACGAATCGAATATTTTATTTGCTACTCGCCCGAATATTTCTATAAAACGATAATCGCACAAGTAGCAAATATTATTTACATAAAACGAATATTCACATCAAGAAGCAAAATGGGCCAGCAGCTGCGCTATAAGTCACAGAATTAAAGCTGTAGCTGTCGAATGACGCAACACCGGTCTCCACTAGAGGACAGGCAAGACGAATTCAGTATACTTGACTTTATGACCGTCACGTCACATGCATAAGTAGATTTTCTTTCGCTACTGGATACGACAGCGGATAAAGTATAGCGCCACACCTCAGCAAGCGAGAGGGACGAGGGTTTGAAGCATGGACTCCGATATCGTGCATGTAGGCAAGATTCGCTAGGCCTGGCTCCATATGCACGACCATTACGAACACCCCCCAGCACCACAGGTAACCGGCCCTGTGTTGGAAACGTATTGGCAGAGGCCGGTCCTAAGAAGGATCGCAGTGAAACCATCCATCTGCAATACTGGGCCGGCACATGAATGAACCGCACTGAACCTTCCTTAAAGCTTGAAAACTATTTTCCGCCCAGAGCAATCGCGCTAGCATGCGCAGCAGCGTTGGAGGGGGCCCTTTTTGTAAAAAGCAACAGAAAAAAATAAAAACTACGGTGCGGTTTCTTCGAACTTCATGCCTGTAATTCGAGAACTGTCCAAAAACTTCAGAACGGATTCGATTCGTTTCGAATTATTTTTAAGCATTCCTTTCTGATTCCTTCAGCGAACAGAATAGAAGAATATCCGATTTCGCCATTCGGAAATTTGGAACATTCGTCCTTCTCCTGCGTGCTTTATGCATTCCCCGTTTTATTTCGGTGTTTCTTCTTTTTGTTTACTTCTCTCTTTTCCCGCAATCATTTTATTTTTGGCCATGAAAAAATTGATCCGACAAACTCTCCGTGCACCTCAATTCTTGGCCCATTCCGCTGTGTAGGCATGTGCCACGGTACGACGATAACAACCACAACAATTACGGTACGACGATAACAACCACAACAACATTTTCACATCCCTTTTCGTTAGCAGTGGAATGTGTAACTAAAATTGCGAGGACACTTTGGCAGCTAAAGTGTACAGAGGCGAAAGCAGAAGACACTATGCCGTGACGACTTTCGGTGGATGTGACGTCATACCGTTCCCGTGGCTATGCCGACGTCCGCGCTATTTCGACGCAATTTCGACATTTTTGCCTGTAATTAGTTAACTAATTAATCTACAGTTATCAAACTTGGCTTCTAGGTTCATTTTTTTCCTCCTCTACCCGAAGCAACCATTGGTTTTCTTCTACCTTTTTAGTTCCCGAGTTAAACGCCTGTGACACGCTTTGTTAACGGACGACAGTATGAGCCATTAAAGGCTTTCACCTCAAGAAAGAAGAAAGTATTTATTTAGCATAAAATATGAAATACGAACACACAACTTCAGGGACCCAACAAAATTTGTATAAGGGTCCCGACCACTATAAGCTAATACATATGATGTAGACGCCAGCAACAAATAACGCAATTTTATAGCAATAAGCATATTACAGCAGTAGGCACTGGATACTAGTGAAAACATCAAATAAACATATTATTTTTTGACAAAAAACACAAACCAAAGAACTAAAGAATGTAGACTAGGTTGAATTTAGTAGATAATGTTTAATTGTTTTTGAAAGACATGAAGAGTAGGTGAAATTTGAACATTATAATCAAGACTATTCTACAAATAAGGAGAAATACTCGAACTGCGTAGCCCGTTCTATCGGGTTAGGTGTGACGTTGCCTTTATACTGCGCGGCAACGCTATTCTGCTTAACCCACCAGAGACGCTCTCTACACATTGCAGTGTTACTGAATGATGGGATCGACGTCGTGGCCCCATCGCTGAAAGGGTCTCGGAACCAAAGCGCCACCATCCCGAGTAAAGGGCAAGGGAGCAGGCTGGGGCCACGCACTCTTCAGCCAAGAGAGGGCGCTCGGGGATGCGGGCCGCTGCCGCGGCGCCCCAAGACTGATGATGGCCCTCGTGTTTGGGGTGAAATAATAAGAGCACCAAATACGGCGCTTAAAATGACAGATGAAACAGCCGGCCCCGCCGCTGGGCTGGCCGGTGGCGGCGCCGGTTCCCTTGTACGGGTCTCGCGATGCAGGCCCAGACGAATGGTCAGTGTCGCCCCAGTCGCCACCGAGTCTGCGCCACTACAGCCCCGCTCTCTCTTTCTTCCAAAGAAAGAAGGCTTTGAAAGGAAGGCTTTGGTTCAAGCCATCGCTCTTTCCGCGTTTCTCCCTAAGAAGCCGCGATGTTCAGAGAGAGACAGGGAGGGAAGTGAGGGAAGCGAGGGAGTTGGGGAGCTAGGGAAACAAGGCAGCTACGCTTCCAAGGCGTGTGTGCGCTCGCAAGAAGGGGGGACCGCGGGCAAAAGGGTGCGGGGTGATGCCGAGACGACAAGCTCGCGAACACAAGCGCAAGACGTCTGCAGAAAGGATACGTGCACTCTTGACTTCTGTACCTCGGCTTTATTTATATTTCTCTGTCAATGTGCTTTCTGCTTCTGGGAAAGAACGCGTTGAGATGCCGCTTTTCCTGGTTGAAGCCATTTCCTGTACAGTTATATATATTTTTTTCATTCTTTCATCGTCTTCTCTCTCCTCTTTGATTCCGGGCACCAATGTTGGTTTGGATAGCCACAGTGTACGGCATTGTTGGAAGAAAGCAACTTTTTTTCCCGGGCATGAAAACCAGGCCTCGCTATCTTTCTGAGTGCTCCTTTGTAGTGTGGAGGAAACAGAGTCCTCAGTGTCCTCGATGTCCGCGTCGTACTCTCAACAAGATCTCGCACCAACCAGCTTAAATACAAACTTTCTTCAGACGCCTGCATCTTTCTAATGTAAGAGATAATGGCAGATAGCAGCCTGGGCGAAGGCAAGGCATGGAAAAAAAGAACGGTTGCTAGCCCATTCATGTGTAGTCGTTTTCCTCAGGCGTATATATATATAAACAAACTTTTTGTTGAACTTACGTTGCTCACTACGTGAATATAGGCATGTTCTGCTTCAACATATTGCAACGACTTCGGTAACAGCAGGTCAGCCACTGTAAAAAGAAGCACGTGTCATTACGCTACTCTGCTTATGACCGGCTGTTAGAGACTATCTCATGACGAGAACGACACGTAGAAAAAGAGAAAACTTTTGAGCAACACAGCTATGTGCCATTCAGCCCGAGGACATCATCATCATCATCAATAGACTTCTATACCAGGCCTGACGCCAGACACCAAAAGAGACAAAGTTGTTTTGGGACGAGTCATAACTGTCACGTCGGGAAAGAAGCGTAGGGTAGGGTATCAACGACACAGCAAGGAACATGCAAAGGTCAGGAAGGAGTGCACTTAGGCATATTAAGGAGTGCACTGATAAAGATGAAACGGCCAGACTTTCGTGTTGTACCACGTGGCGAAGTGACACAAAAGCCGCACCCTTAATGCGGATACCCTCTCCCTAGCAAAGCTGGATCACATAACGACTAATGGGAAATTGTCAGCAACGTTTATTTCATAGCCCGTCAAATTCTCATGGCACTAAGCCCACTCTAGAATTGGACTTCATCGAAACCTGGTTTCCGCAACAGTTCGAACTAATTACGGCATCCAGTCAGTTACTTTCGTAATATATGCTTGCAGAACTCCCTTCCTCATTATATAAAGCTACTTATGTCATTTTCATTGCCCGAAAAACGTTGGTAATAATCATCAGCACCACCTCCATCAGCAATCCCACCACAGTCATCGTTATTATTCATCATGTAGGGTTATCCAATTGGAGCCCGTGTTGGCGTCTGCTGCAAAGCTTATCTTACGCACAGTTTATAGACCACTCCCATTCATGTTTTATTCCTTCCCCCGCCTTACTTTTAGCACCAGTCCCCGCGGTGGCTCAGTGTCTTTAGTCCTCAGCTGCTGCGCTCACGGCCGTGACGGCCACGTTCAGATGGGGGTGAAATACGAAAAACGCCCATGCAGTCTACGTGGCATAGAGAGGGCAGGCAGGTAGTTTCTTTTCACTCACAAAGTGAACAAGGGAGCCGAAAGCCTCGGTGTGCTTGCCGACGTTTCGACAAGAGGACTGTTCTTCGTCTCGGCAAAGAGTTCATCACTGGCGGGGTTTAGATAGGGCGTTCACTCCGAGGAGGAAGGCCCGGTGAGGTGGAGGAGCACCTTACTCCTCAGAGTGAAGGCCCTATTCAAACCCCGCAAATGATAATCGCTTTGTCGATACGAAGACAACTCCTCTTGTCGAAACATCGGTAAGCACCCAGAGGCTTTCACCTCCCTTATTCACCATGTGGTGTACAGTAAGTGTCATACTTAGAGGGAACACGGCAGCGTGTGGTCGTTGCGCTTCACGAACCACTGCCGACGAGAGCCGAGGAGATCGGGCACCATCAGGTGCATGCGCGGAAAGAACAGCCGTCTCTGCTGACTGTGCATGTGGCTTTGCCGCCCATTCTGGCCGGCTGTCGACGGCAGCGCTTCGCTAAGCGCGACGACCACCCGCTGTCATATTCCCTCCAAGTATGACGCATACGACGCACACTGTAAGTTGTCGGCGCAAATTAAAGAATCTCAGGTACTCGAAATTATGTTCGATCTCTTCTCGACGGTGCTGCCTAGAGTACATGTGAGCTTCGAGATGTAAAACCATACGTACCACACGCAAAATTTAGGAACCACCAATCTCGAACTCGGTGAATCTCTTTCTCTCAGAAGTTTTCTGTTGAGATTTGCGCCCAGCTCCTCATAGGTGGGAAAGAAAAAATCCAAGACAATGCAGTCGAAATTGGATTTCTTGCGTTTCTTGTCAAACTAAACGGCAGTGACGATTCCTCTCAGCCCGTGTCATAGTTTATCTGAGCTCGTACGTCGCACCAGTTGCAAAATTTTGGCTCGAAATTCTTGCACTCGCTGCAGCTAACATCAGGGAAACTAGCAGTCAGACGCATCATGTGTGAGGTGGAGCGATCGCTAGGGGCTATCGGTGAAGCGAAATTCTATGAAGGCGAAATTCTAGAGACCCGTGTACTGTGCGATGTCAGTGCACGTTAAAGAACCCCAGGTGGTCGACATTTCCGGAGCCCTCCACTACGGCGTCCCTCATAGCCTTAGTCGCTTTGGGTGTTAAACCCCAATAAACCAACCAACTTTTTGATTTTTTATTTGTGATAGTTTTGTATACCGCTTCTGGCGGAGCGTTTTTTATACATTTCTAGTGGAACATTTCTTTTTTAATTCGCCGAGAGAAACATCTTTTTTAGGTCCACTCCGAGTGAAATATCTTGTCTGGACCAGCGCGTCAGCGGAAAACCCCCAGTTTACGCGCTTCACTTGCGCATCGGTGGAGCTCGGTCGAGCTGCTAGCGCAGCACTGGGCGAGCTTGCGCCACCAAACTTAGTCGAGCCCGTACTTTCTCACTGCAACTAGGGCGCGTCCCAGCAAACAAACTCACGCTACGAAACAAGAGTTGGAGGAAAAACGACGTCGTGGCGGGGGCGTCCGAACCTCTTCCCGAGGGTTAATGAGGCCTCTCTTCCTTCCAAGACAGCGTCCCCGAAGCAGGGAGCGCGCCGGCGCTGTTGTAAAGACAACGGGCGCCTCCCGTCCTACGCTGGCGCCGGAGTTCCGAGGAGCGCGAGTGGGACTGCCATGTGTCTTGGCCGGACGCCGCGCAGTTCCGCTGCCCCGGCGGTGGCGTCTTGAGAGGCGAACGAAGAAGGCAGCTCGCGAAGATCAGTTGGGCAAAGTTGGTTGCTGGGCGAGACGCCGCGGTCGATGGCCTCGAAGAAAACAAAAAATAAAAACGAGAACTTCGACTAAGCGGAAACAGACCCAGCCAGAAGTGGTTGCCGGGAGAAAAGCGCTGCGCTTGCAAGTGAAGTCTAGTTTCACGCGTTAGTTCCGCCGGAAGTGCACCAAATACGAGACTAGTGGCGAGAAACTTTCGCTCAGTGTCCGGCCTGTGTTCCGGCGAGAAGGATTGCTTCCTTTATTTTTCCAATACCACGGAAGAACCAACTGCGCACACGTGTGTGTGGTTCTAGGTTTTAATATAGACCTCGGGGTAGTGATCTAAGCTTTTACGCTGAAAGCTCCATTATAGGAGGCTACGGCATTCGCGGCACCATCGGCGACGGTGACCAAATTTTCCGTGGCATTGTTAAAAAAAAATTCAGGGGGGCACTTTGTTGACGTAAAGTGCGATGAGGCGAAAGCCTTTAGCGCGGTGTTGCTGCTTGTGTCACTGATGTGTGGCTAAGATGTTAATCAAGTACACAATTGTTTGTGAATCTTAAATGCTGGAGACATTGGAGGGCATTTGGGAGGCACCCGTCTGATTCGACGCCTTTCTGCAAACACTCTCCAGCGTCCTAGACAAGAACTACGTATGCGTTGGCAGGAAGTAGCGTAGCCATTAGCACGCTGGGCTGCGGAACGAAAGAATGGTGGTTCGAATCTCATAATGCACAAAAATTATTTTCTTGGTCTGACTAGAAAAGCGTGACACCTCTGCTGACAACCTTCTGTCGACAGCGATGCGGCATTAAAGGCTTTCGCCTTAATACCGCAATGACATTGAGAAACAATGATGAAACAATGTTTGCTCTGTGACGCCGTAACATGACGTAACATCCACACCCTCTGATGAGTCATAATAGTTTCGGTCCAGCCAATCCGCGTTGAGCTCAGCTTTACTTTCTGGCCAGACCTAAACGCATATACTATGTGTAGAGTGAAATGAATGAGCAATGGCTCGATGAACGCGCACTTCGAAGGACTCTTCACGCAGAAATGTGTGTGGTTCCAGTTGTCGTCTGTACTCGCGATAACTTCCTATGATTATGGGGGCAGCAGAACCCGCGAGCAAGAGGCCACTGCAGGAACTATCGGCCCAACAGGCCCTGGTTCGGCGGAATTGTGTAGCGGTCTCGACCAACGAGATCCCGGAATGAGGGACTCCGCCTAGTATTGTAAGGGGTGAGACCCATTAGGGGCCTCCCCCGAGCACCTCTCTGTACATTACTAAATAAATGCTTTTCTCCTCCTCCTCCTCCGACAAATATGCATGCGAGGCAGCCGCTCAGGTCTACAAGCTCGATGGCTCGCGCTCGTAACTTCTACTACAGAGCCACAGGAAGGTATCCTCAGGTATATCCCCCTCAGGAACGGCGTCCACATATGCGGACGCCAATTAAACCGAACAATATTTTCATATAAAAGGCAAACTTCCACATTTGAATTGCGGACGCGCGTCTGTTCTTTCAATATTTGTTCTCAAATCTTTCAATTCTCCTCTATCTGCGCGTGGCAGCGATTGTGGCTCAGCTCGAGCCAGTAGGCCAGGACCGCGCGTTTTCCTTTTCATCCTTCCTTCAGTCGCAACAACAACAGCAACAACATTTGAATTGCGCGCCCTAGCACCCTAAACGTTTACACCCTACCTGTCAAGTGTGTAGTAACTTCACTCTCCGATACAGCTTACTCAGAAGCGGCCATACAAAGTAAGTAGAACTCTAGGAAAGGAGGAACTTGAGGCGACGGAAATATGAGTGCCAATCCTTAGAATTGTGGAGGCACGATAACTGCACACTACCATCATTTATTTTTGTTAAAGGGGGGAATTACTAAAAGAAGAATACATAGGACTACAGATATCACAGAGCCTTTTACAAGGACGTCCGACTGGAAAACGCGCTTTTCCCGTCTGTCCTAGCGGCACCAACGACGGCAATGACGCGGTAATACTGTACAACCCTCTACCATCCGTAAATTCAGCGCAGAAAATCGGGGCACTGCGCAAGTCCACCTCTTTGTTTCCGAGAGCCTATATACGGGCGTCCAGAAAAAGCCTCGAAACTAGCTCTGTTTTCCAACTCAGGAATAACGACAAATGCATATGGCCCTCAGAAAAGGGGGCTGCGGCCGGGCGGTCGGGAATCGTTCAAACGCACGCTCAGAACCTATGCACAAACATATAGCGAGGACGACGAAGCCGTTCAAACGAGGGACAGATGAAGCTATATACTATGCGAGCGCGCGTTTGTAAATCACAATGGCCTCGTAACCTGCGCCCTTATACTCCACCCCAACCCCCCTCCCCTTAATTTTTTTTATCTTCCGTCTCCCGTTCGCTAAGCCGCACAGGTCGTTCCTGGGCTTCCGTTGCACCTGGCTGCGATTACGGCCGGGCAATTGTGTCGCCCGAAAGCGCGCCCACTGCAGCGACCCATCGAGTGCACGCAGCCCGAATGCGTATAGAGGGAGCAGGCTGGGAAATGGCTGTCGTGATGTACCTTTCTGTGAACGACTGCGCTGCGTCGGGAATGAAATCTGGGGGAAAAAAAGAGAGGAAAGAGAGAGAGTAAGAGAGAAAGAAGGGACGCTGATTAGCTGTCAAATCGGGTTAACGAAGACGAAGGCAGTTAAGGAGCTCCAAATATGTTGCGAAAACTGCGCTTAGCCGCGTAGAGGTTGGCAAGGCATAAACAGCGGGAATGCTTGCATTAAACCTGTGTGCTTTAACCCAGCTTCACCCTTTATAAGGCGAAACTTGTATGCGTGTCTCACGTGCATAAAAATGGGGAAATTTTTTAACTTTCAAGTTGCATTGGTCAATAAGAATGCAAGCAAAACAAGTGCATGAAATTAGCGTTGTAGGAGGTCCCACGCTTAAAAACCGTCGGTGGACCACCTAATGCAAGCTACAATAATTTAAACAAGCACAAAGGCAGTGGTCGCTAGTTACTGTCATTAATATAGAAGGGTGTTAGTAACAAGGCCATCGTTAGTAATGAAACATAAAATAGCATACGTACAAATCATAGCAAGGAGCGATACGATAATATAATACGATAACTATAAAAAAGAATAACAAAAATACTATCAAGGTACGTAAGAATTAAATCATGATTTGCAAGCATAAATAATTTACAATAGAGTTAAGAAAAATGGAAGTGTTCTGCAATCGTTTAATTTCGTGTCGGAAGAAATTCTCTGAGATTATAACGGCGAATATAGCGGAGAATTTTCCATAATTAGTAGTACTTTGCACTCAGAACGACTTTAGAAGTGAATGCCGTCACTTTCAAGCCATTTTGACCACTGGTTATTTAGTAAAAAGAGGGTGTATACTTGCACCAATGACTGTAAAAAAACCTCAAATGTGGTACGTATCTGTACTTCAGATTTATCGGTGTATAATAAAAATTGCAATGCAAATGAAAATTGCTTCAAACAACGATATTAGGCAGTTGATTGCTAGAAAAGGCTCAAAAGCTGAACAATTTTTCAAATTGTATTTTTATGTGCCAATATGGGCCGCGTCAAACTGTTCACCTGCTGCTGCAAACACGTAACACCAAGGATGCCTATCAGAGAAAGAGAAAAACAAGCTGAATGATTTGTTTGATTGTGCGGTAGTATCTAGCACAGAAAATTGCGCCACGTGTGTGCACGGTTGTATGTTTGCCTGCACTTGAAGCAAGCAGGAGAGCATGAGTTCTACCGTTCTATTAAGGGTTAAACAAGTCCCTTACTGCAGTATTATCCCCCCCCCCCCCCCCAACTTTTTCCTTCTGGGACACCTAAATGCACCAAAAACCTGATTTACTGACCCCAAGCGGTGGCTCAGTGGATAGGGCGCTCGGCTTCTGAGCCGGAGTCCCGGGTTCGAACCCAGCCGCTGTAGACGCGTTTCGATGGAGGCAAAACGTAAAAGGCGCCCGTGTGCTATGCGATGTCAGTGTACGTTAAAGATCCCCAGGTGGTCGAAATTATTCCGGAGACCTCTTACGGCACCTCTTTCTCTCTTTCTTCTTTCACTCCTTCCTCCCTTCCCTTACGGCGCGGTTCAGGTGTCCGCCGAGATATGTGACATTTCCCTTCCACAAAAAGCTATTTTCAAAAACCAATTTTCAACCTGATTTACATGTAATATACCTGTTCGCGCTTTCTATTTTTACCTGTGTAGAGATTTATCGTTTGAGGTGTGGGCCCTCTTGAAGAAGGAGAAAAATAAGATAACTAGCAACTATGCCTGCACGGTTCCAATGAATGAAAGGTAGCTTGAATAAATGTACCGCTTTCAACGTTCTCAACGCGGTTTTAAGCGCCAGCCGGTTTTTTTCGAGACGGGAAATCTGCTGTGTTCGCAATTTATAGATTTTTTTAACATGCCAAGTCTATACAGTAGGCTGAGAGGCTTGCCTCAGCGGAGAACTCCAGAATAATTTCTTACAATTAATCGAATGTTTCTTAAGCGTATGTTTTTCCACTTCGATTTCTTAGAAATGAGGTCGCTGCGGCCAGGATTTGAACCCGGGAGTTGGCGTGCAGTTGCAGAGTTCCAGATCCACTCAGCAACCGGGTTCAGGTGAGATTTGTTACATAAAATAATGGAGAATAGATCATTAGTATCCACCCAAGTGCGGGCATAGGATACGAGGAAAATCTGTATTTTCCTCAGAAATTTGTCAGTTTAAAGAAAATTTCGTCCAGGTTCGGGGATAGAACCGGGGACCAGCGCCTGTCCGGGACAGTCGCTGGTCCCCGGTTCTATCCCTAGCAAATGACGGCTAGCAAATGACAGGGCAAGGCGCAATTATTTATTTTATTATTTATTCGATACTGTCAATCCCATCAGGGATCGTAACAGGGAGGGCATTCAAAGTACAGAGGCACACAAAAAAAATAGCAATGGTAATTAATCAAAGTACATAAAATTATAACACGAGATTATACATTAGAAGATACGAATAACAAATAAACCAGAGTGAGGAGCATGTGACATGATTTTGGCGGACAATAATACCACAAGTGAAAACACAAACGGAAGGAATAACTTGGTAATGACATATATGAACTCAATAAATACTAAGATATAAGTAGTTGATTTTCCACACGTGTGCTAAAGGAATTCAATGATGGACTACTAACAATGGATGTGTTCAAGGTGTTCCATTCGCGTATAGCACGAGGGAAGTATGAATATTTGAAAGTGTCAGTACGGAATGAAAACTCGTTTAGAGTGTGTATGTGTTTATTACGTGTTTGTCGCGTTTGTGATTGTGATATGTATCTTGAAGTGGCGACTTTTAATTGATTGTGTACGAGTTGGTACATGGTTTTAAGGCGCGCTAGTTTTGCTCTGTTTTGAAGGGTTAGTAGTCCTGCGTGTTTGATTAGTTCTGTTGGTGAGTCTGTCAACCTGTGTCTATTAAATATACATCTGACCGCCTTCCTCTGCACTGCTTCTATTTGTTTAGTGAGCTTGTTAGTGAAAGGAAACCAAACAACATTAGCATACTCTAGAATTGGTCTGACATATGTGTTATATGCAAGAAGCTTTGTTTCTGATGGTGCTAGTTTGAGGCGTCTATTAATGAAAAATAACTGTTTTAAGGCGGTTGATGTGACATTGTTAACATGAGAATCCCATCTGAGGTCAGAGGTTAGTGTTATGCCCAACTCGATCATCAACTCGAAGGCTCAACTGTGTTCGTTCAATTTTTTTAGTGGAATCCGCCAAAGCGGAGTATATTTGTAATAAGGGAGTAATTTGCTCATTAGCATCCACCAGGTCAGCGCAGTCATACGACTACAGAGGAGAGCATACGAAAAAGCTGAGTAGCTGTATTCTTTCCGTAGTGCTGAGAACAGGTGGATGCTAATGAGTAATTGCGCCCTTGCTACAAGACTATCGCGGACTCCAATGACAACTTGTCCTTCCGAAGACCTATATCGACAAGTTCTCTCGATCGCCTCCTTGGTCGTTCCTTCTAACGTCCTTATTCTTACATATTACTCATTCCTATTGATCACATGACCAAGAAAACGTAGCCTTGGCTCCTTTACATTAGCTCCCATGTTTGCGACCTCAACCTTGCCTCTTGCATGGCCAGTCCGCACTTCATCCTTCCTGGTCTCTTCCCACATTCCTTTCAGCACCCTGACCTCAGCCACTTCTATTCTCTGCATATTATTCTTTCTCCAAAGCTGCCTATCATAATCACGAGCATCAGCCTGACTACGCCCACTGCAGGGCAAAGGCCTCTCCCAGGTCTGTCCAATTCAGCCTGTCCTTCGCCAGCTGCGGCTACCGTATCTCAGCAAACTTCTAATATCTCTAGGTGCCTGTGGTACCGCGCTTACCGAAAATTTTTCGTCCGAGCTGTCGAAGAAAGGGGATGAGGTAAGAATCTCGGCTTGTCTCTCTTTTTTTTTTGTCGACATGGAGCAGGTACTAGCTCGCCGGGAATGTTTGAAACGTATAATCTACCCTCTAAGCCTATAAAAGCGGCGCTCTGCCGTAGTTGGATACAATTTGAGCAGAAACCATGCCTCACGGGAGCTGCTTAGTATTGCGAACCCATAACCAGAACAGGGAGAAAACTGAGCCTGCAGTGCGAGCTTCCTTAGCCCACACGGGTCTCTAGACCCCCCCCCCCCCCCCCTCTCTCTCTCCTCAAAGTCACCCCTTCGGGTTTCCCCATCTCAGCGCTGGTTAGGCACGATCATTTATTCCCACACAGACACGGCTAAGCCGCGTACCGTCTGGACTTCGTGGGCGTGCCTAATAGACTCACAAGTGCTTCAGCGTGGGATGTTGCAACGTACCAAACGCCTACCGAGAGCAGACACCGCAGCGAGGCAAAGACTATTAGTAGCGCATAAGACAAGCACGTGTCTAGAGGCACCTGAGAAAAAAGAAAGAACCCCACAGACCATATTACGCAGTGAGATAGTGCAGAGCAAGATCCGCTTCCCTACTGCAAAGGTGGGCATGAGTCCCTTTCATGGTGGCGTCCTAACTAGAAATAGATAACGTTACACAAACGCAGGTTGAACCCACACGCGCCAACTTTGGCTACACAAGCAAAAGTGACACTGAGAATGAAGAAAGCGTCGGCTTGAGTCATTGCATATGCAGCCCGTCTCGTCGGAAAACGCATCGAGAAGTTGTCTGTGCAAGTAGTTGGATAAGTTTCACTTACGCCAGGCGCTGTTATTTCTCCCACTCCGTATTGAAAGTGAGCGCGCAGACTAAACACATGTCACTTAATAACCGCTCTGATTAAACATTTAAGTAATGCAGGATACAGCGATGGAACGTTATTCAGGTCATCATAAAAAATAAAAGAAACGGAGAGGTTTAGGGAGGTTTAGGGAAGTTTAAGTCCGAAATCGATTAAACTGTATTACAAAAAGACTTCATCCCGACGCTGCAGTCCTCAGGAACAAAAATGAAGCATGGTGATAGAAAGCGTCTTGATACAATTGCAAATCATTCAATACCTTGGATTTTGGAAACTGCGGGTTGCGAGAGCGCACCAGCTATCAATATTCTCCAGACGTCTCTCCTCTTTATATCGCGGAGGCACCAAAAAAAAAAAATAAGGCCCCCTTCAACAATCACTTGCAGAACCACCGAACCATACGGGCTTTTCCCGCAGCTTTTTCGTCACTCGTGTTGTTCGTCGTACGGCACGATCGAGCAAGGAAAGGATAGGAGGATAGGGAGAATGCGAAGGGAGAGGGTTGTATCGACACCGTAGAGCGTGTGACTCCAACGACGCTCCCCGACAGCCGAATCGACAGCAGCCGGAGAAAGAAATCATTCCGGGAGAAGTAATGCGAAGGCACTGAGCGAGCGGGGATATTATTCCCAGCCAGGGCAGCATGGGACGAAAGGGAAACGGTAAGTCTATGGGATGCGCGTGGGGGGAGATCGTCCACGCTCCCGACAGGTGCGAGCCGGCGTCCCCAACCGACGACTCTTTGGGGAGAAAGTTAATTGGGGACAGGGCATCGGTCCGGCCCGTCGAACGGCGGCTTGGACTGCTGCTTTGAGCGCGATACCCCTTTGGCGCCTCGCCCGTGCATCGTGTGAGAGGCAGCAGGCCTTAACAAAGGGCAGCGAGAGGAGGATGAGGAGGAAAAATAGAGAGAGAGAGAGAGAAGAATCGGCGCCGGATTTTTGGCGCGCGCTCTCGGCCGCCGCGTCCGGCCATTCCTGATGAACCGCGGCGCCAAAGGAGGAGTAGTTTCCTCAACGGGAGACTGACCTCCTTCCCAACAGGAGAATAAGCTCCCCAACTATAATGAGATGCGCGACGTGCCCATCGCTTCAGTGTGCGCACCGGCGCATTTCCAAGACGCGCGAAAGCGCGCGGGTAGAGTAGGGGGGTTAGCGTTGTAGCGAGCGCGCTTCGAGTAACTCCTGAGCTTTGCGCCCGTGAAGGAAGGCGTCAGGGATGCCCAGCTCACGGTTTAGGTTGAACCGGAGAGACGCTTCGCCTTTCTAGCGGCGGAAATGAACTGCGCGCGTCAGTATTCGACCCGGCTTTCTGGCTTGCGTGAGGCCGCGAGATAGCTGATTTCGGGAGTGGGAAGCAGGTGGGGGGCTAGTACTTTCTTTTCTGATCCCAGAAGTCGGCGTTAGAGAGACCATTTAAAGTTTTGCCGCGGGAAACTAAACGCTCTAATTAGCCGAAACGATTGGGGTTCTACGTGCTTTCAAACAGAAGGGTTGCTGGGGTGGGGACCCTGCAAAGCCGAGGCGGGCAGAGGAATGAAAACAGGGAATTTCGCTCTACTCCTCCGACTCCAATTTGTAGAGCCGAAGTATAAAGAGAAAAAAGTAAAGAACAACGCTGAAGAATGTGACGCACTCAACAAGAGAGAGGATGATAGGATGTGACTCAACTTTACGCTTCCATTTTTTTTTTTGATGCTGAGAAAACTCGCTTCGGTTTGAGTTTCCGCTTTAAGTAACGCCCATTACCGTTAACTAAACCAGAAATGTGGTCTAGTTGGTTCGTCTTGACTGCATTGCACAGCGCATTCGATACAAGAAGGGAGTGAGGTAGTACACATGTGCCGCTGCTGAAGTTCACTTACAAAAACGAGCTAAATATTTATCCCTAGCTCCGTAAACATGATTACTTTTATCATCGTTGTCTAGGTTATATCTCCCTCATTACAGACATGGATTTACTTTGTAGTGTGCGAACACCAGCACTGTCAACCATTAATTAAAGGCGGCGGATGAAGTACGCTCGGAGAGCGAGGTCATGGGTTCGATGGGCGGCTTCGGAAGCGGTATTTCAGACAGCTAAATCGAATTTAGAAATGTTCGTTATAACAAGCCTTTTTTCCTGTACGGCGAGACACAAAAACATTCTTGCACTGGCACTTCGGAGGATTGGATATATGGTTGTTCATTTGAGCCCCCATTTTCCGGAAAGAACAGAAAAAATGCATGAAGTGCACGTTAAAGGACCCCAGGTGGTCGAAATTTCCGGAGCCCTTCACTACGGCGTCCCTCATAGCCTGAGTCGCTTTGGGACGTTGAACCCCATGAACCAAACTAAAAATAAACTATGCTGTGCTGTGATATACCTTACTATTGCTAACTTATCTAGAAAACTCATTAATAAAGCGTAAAAGCTCGGGCACACTTTCTTTCCTTCCTGAAAGCTGGCGCGACTGTTTTCCTTGTCCGTTTCTTACACCACTAGCGCGCGAATTAACGTGCCTCTCGGTGCACGTTTAGCAGCGTTTATGCGTTGGCGGCGTGATATTTGCTTCGCCCCTTCCGCGCTTAGCTCTTCCCACGCGCCCGGAATAAAGACAAATTGAGGCTCCAAGTTTTCCGAGACACAAAACCAACAACGCTTTCGTCCGTCAGCCGACAGAGGAAGAGTACCGGTTCGTTTTTTCCCTTCTTTTCGCTTGCTCCACGAAACACGGGTTGTTTAGGGCCGCGTTATTAGTTTAGGGCTGCTCCTACGACAGGATAAGGGTTTGAAGCGTCCGCCAAACTCGGAGAAAACTGGCTGCCTCCGCCTTGATGTTTCTTTCGTGCCGTGTACAGCGCTTCCACCGCTGCTGCTGTTGCTGCGCTTGCGTCAAAAAAAGCTTTTCCAAATTTTCTATTCGACAGCCCATTAGTTCGAGGAGATGGGCGCGCGCTCAAAACGTGAAGGTGAAAGATAGAAAGGGTGGGAAAACGGAGAAGGGGATGTGTGCGTTGCTATAGAAGACGCCGACATGGGGGGGGGGGGGGGGGGGGGGAGGGGGGTTTCCACGCTGGTCGCTCGCTTAGAGCGGTCTCGGCCGGCTTTCGCCAGTAAGGATCCCCTCCGTCGCGCTAGTCTGCCGCCTCTCAGCACTATTGCCCTCTCCACCACTCCCTCTTCCCTATTCCCACCGCCCTTTCCCGACGTTTTAAGGATAATCGAGAGCTCTCAGAAGAAATAGTTAAAAAGAGAGAGAAAAAAAAAAGAGCAGCGAACTGACGAGACGTGGACTCTTAGAGAGAAGAATGAAGTAAACAAAGGTTAAATGGACATTCAGCGAAAAATATTAATAGGCGGCGGAGACTTTCAGAAGCAAGCATCGCTAAGTGAAAACTACAATACCGGAGACAGAAACAACCCATGAGAGCCAATTCCATAACCTCCCCACTTCTATCTCAAACGCGAAGAAGAATAAGGTCTCTAAACGCTATTAAGTTCGCGCTTTTAAGCGTTTAGTAAAGTTTGGGAACGTTCGTTATGGAAGGCGCGTTGGCAGCATACAAAAAGCGGCCGTGTTTCTTTCTTGCATCTGCCGCGCTGTGCCGTTGCCTGCATAGTGCTACGCGCCTGTCGAAGCCGAGAACTCTTTCGGTGACTTATAGGGTCGCTTAAGCGTCCTTAAACCTCGCAATTTCAGTTGAACTGATAAACAAAACAAAAAAAAACTGTCGCTGTCCTTTTTCGACATGGAGGAGGCTTAGAGTGATGATATTTTTTTCCCACGACTGGTAACTCCTTGCATTTACTCGGCAGCCTGGGCCCTTGTTGTAAACTCCGACTTCCATCTGAATATGTACGAGCCACCGGCTTGCGCATCAGACTATATCAGACAGACTGTAAGCGTACCTTCCCTTACAGAGCAAAAGACAACAAAGGACGCTCCGTATATAACGAATCGAATTAAACCTTTCTTCTCACTTTTCTTTCGCCCTCTGGCTAGTGTAGGTTAACCAAGTGCACTTTGCATGGTTTACTTCTCGGCTATTCCTTTATCCTCTCTATTTTCATCTCAGGTACTTAACACCGCCGCGGACTTTGACGTGTGAGGCTCGTCATAAGCCGACCGTCATAAGCCGACCGTCATAAGCCGACCGTCATAAGCCGACCGTCATAAGCCGACCGTCATAAGCCGACCGTCATAAGCCTACCGTCATAAGCCGACCGGCACGGATACTATATTATCATTTTCAGAGAATTTTTGAAGAAAACAAAATTACGTGCAGTTAAAGCGCGCCAATTCCCCTCCTCAGACTGTCATTTGTCGCGAATTCAGAGAACACTAGGGATTTCTGTATCACTACGGCCAAGAGCGCTCTCTGCGAAAACTCGAGAAGAACGCGACGTTAACCATAACTAATGTCACTCTCATCACCTTGGTTTCGCTCAGTGTTGCCATCACTGCCACTATCAATTGCCACCATCGCGTCATCATCATCATCACTGCAGGCGTCATCATCATCACTATCAGCCGGTTTACACCCACAGTAAGGCAAAGGCCTCAGCCGCCGCTCTCTAATTAGGCCTCTTCTCCTTACTAAATTATTAAGATAAAATTTACCTTCAACGAGCCAAACCCCTTCGACCAACAGCCTCTGCCAGAACAAAGTATTCGCCGTACGGAGGCGATAAAGCGATAAATCTACGCTAAATATCGTGACGCCGCTATGATTAAGCGAACAAAAAGATCAAAAGCAGCGGCAAACAAAATTCAAGCAATATAGTTCTGGGCTAGGTTTCAGACATCAGAGAAGAAAAGGGTGCCCAAGAATCTCGGTTTATTACGCTTAATTTGTCGGTAAATGTACCGTTCAAAGGGCTTAACGAGCATGGCGGTCATTAAAAGCTTCCTGCGCGAGGCAAAGCGAGGTTCTGCACCCTCCTCAGTTTCCTTCTGCGCTTTGAAGTAGCTCTTCGCAATTTATTGGACGGTAATAAACGTATCTGCTCAGAGGAAATACATAATTTGCGCATGACGGGAGCGTCCGCGAGTCACCAGAGACTATGATCACTTTCTCCAAGGGCTTTCTCCAAGGACAAGCATTTGCCGCCGGCCCTGTCTGTGCGCGCAGCAAGGTCGTGTTCGCTTGCATGGATCTAATAAACGGGTGCAGATAAATTTCCGAACGAAACAAACGAATTTGTGACATGAGGTTAGGTGTAATGAGAGGCTTTCTAGCGAGTTTCATACCCAGGCGTTGAGCAGAACATAATTTAATAGATAATTGGTTTCTGAGGACAGGAAATGGCGCAGTATCTGTTTCGCATCTCGGTGGACACCTGAACCACGCCATAACAAAAGGGATAAAGCAGGGAGTGGAAGAAGAAAGGAAGGATATGGTTGGTTGGTTGGTTTATGGGGTTTAACGTCCCAAAGCGACTGAGGCTATGAGAGACGCCAAAGGAAGGATATGATTTTGATTTTTGTCCGAGCAGCCGCTCGGAATTTTCACCCGAATCGAATGACGTCATGGTGCACTTACCCCCCAATTATTATGACGTCACCAAACCTCGTCGTTGTTCACAGAAGAAACAAGCGCTTGCCGGCGACGCCGACGTCATAAGCGTTGTGGTAGTCCAGGTTGCCGGTCGACCATGGCGTCAAGATGCCCTTCAGCGCTGGCGCCGACCGAGACCGAAACTGGCGATACAAAATCGTTTGTTGTTAATTATTAACGCTGAGTACTGGTGTTTTGAGCTTGTTTTCGTGATTACTAGGTTCGCTGACCTTTCTTAAGGCAAAAAATAGGGCATCCAAAATCTTTTGCGTCCGTACCCTTTAAAGAACGCTCCTCGAAGGTTTATTAAGTGAACACTTCACTAATGCGCTTCTGTTTTCGTTGTGCCTGTCTTTAATTTTTTTTAGTCTCATACTTTCTGCCTTTGCCTTCTATTCTTTTTATGCTGTTACATGTTTCGCTTTTCGCTTTTGTCCCTTTTATCGCTTCGTTCGAATTGCAGAAAAAAAAACGCTAATTGCCGAAATTTAGCTGGCATTATTCTTGCTGGAAGAAAAGAGGAGATAGGCAATAAAAATAATGCGAGGAACTTAGAACTGGCGGACTCTTCGAAGGTTAGAATCAGCTACAAAAGCACAAAAAAAAAGTTTCCTGAAGGAGAAGTTATCCTTTTTTTTTTACCTAATCTGAGCACTGTTATGCACATGTCACTGTTATGCACTGTCAGCGAACACTGTGAGGGACACTGTTATGCACATGTCAGCGAACAAGCCTGCGAGACACGAAATGTGACATCAGATTACTGAAGTCGCTTATATGAAATACATTGAGAGTACAGAATCTTCTCCTGCCCCAGAAATTCCCAGAAATGCCCAGCCATATCCTCAGATCCCTCCTCTGGACGCTTGCAGTTTTCTACTCTTTAATGCCAAGAAAGTACTCCATTAGTTTTCAATGGCAGTTTTAGCTACTTGTAGCGAACACAGCAAAAACTCCATTTTTTTCTAGGCACTGGAAGATTAAAACATTTTCATCATTATGAACTTACCGGTATCTTACAGTATTCCACAATTGCATCATAATTTATAATTATCTACAAGAGTGCTATATCTGTGTAAGATATTTCAACATGCATCGAGTATCTGCCGAGCTCTCTTATAAGTGTGCACTCACAATGTGTAAACGGGTGACGGGAAATAGAAAGATATAGAGCGAGAAAAGACGAAGCTATTCAGCAAAGCAGAAATCTGGGCGAGTTGGTAAGTATTCATGATATTGTTCACAGCGCAACAAGAACGGGAAAAACGAAAGACGAAAGAGTAACACAAACAAGCGCTGACTATCAACTACTTTTTATTGCAGAAAAGAAGCGGTACATATAGAAACACTTATCACTTCTATATGTACCCCTTCTTTTCTGCAATAAAAACTAGTTGATAGTCAGCGCTTGTTTGTGTTACTCTATCGTCTTTCGTTTTTCCCGTTCTTGTTGCGCTGTGAACAATATCAGGAAGCTATTCCCTTCATCTTTGGTTCGTTCACATTCATATTTATGAGCTCAAATGCCGGGCTCGACAGCTTCTAATCCCTAATATTTCGAACAACTCAGTTCAAAAGCAAATAGGCTCAAAGATGGCAAATAGCAGAGGTGAACCTGTACATATAAAAAAAAAATGCACATACAGTGCATGATTGCAGTAGCGGTAACTCCACGCGCGGAAAAAAAAAGGCGGGGTGGTAGGGGGACGATTTTGTTTCGCTTTGAACCGGATGGATACCGCGGACTATCAGGGAACATCACCGCGCTTTCAGCGGTGGCCAGAACCGAATTAATGTCACACGCGCGAGCTTCCGACGACTCTCCAACCAATCGCTTCACGGAACCGACTGGAATGCAATTAAGACGGGTCTAAAGCACCGTCTCCCGCAGAGCTCTATATCGTGATGGACAGTCCCGGTGTACCTATACTCTCAGGGGGCTCCCGCGCATGTCACATTGCATTTCTACGCCGGCGGCTCCGCGTTCCCCGTTTCGTCTCGCTCAGCGGGCATCGCGGGGGAATCGTGATTAGACCCGGGAAGGAAGTAGCCAGGCGGCGGGGTGGCTTCCCTGCCATTGTCTCTCCGCCTCTTCTCGGAGCTGCGTCGGTCAGCGAGCACCGGGGTACGGTGAGACACTTCCACCGAATGAGATGCTAGCTCTGACTCGTCGGGGAGACGCAGAGACGCGCATCTTGAGCGGAGCAACCTTTTCGTGTCGCCAGGACGCGGTTTCATTACTCGCCGTATACCGGAGTGCATTTCCAGTCCCTAAGTACAGACGGAGACTCCCCGGGACCTTAGTGAGATGGGGAACTGGGTTGGGGGGCGCCCCGCTGCCGGACTTCGGGGCTTTGTGGGACATGACCACTCTGAATCGATCCTCCTTCTCCGCTCACGGCTAGAAGGCCCTGGCTTCGCATTTCTGGGACGCTTGGAACTGCGGAGATTCGAACTGCACGGCTGTCACTCCCTGGGATTGTTTGGCGCCGTTCGCCTTTAGGCCAGCTTGCGGCTTCTGCTAAAGGAGGGAGAAACCAAGGCTGTCAAGACAGCAAGTTGCGCTTTTCAGAGTGTGGGTGTCGGTTTCGAAAAAAACCGAACTCGTCGTAGTGAGTTGGAACCGAAAGTTCCCGCTCTCGCCTGTTGACCAGTGGCTCAAGAATGCGAACTGCGCGGTCATTTGACCTACGTTGCCTTGGACTTGACATACGAGGGTACTGAAGTAAGCTTGGGGCAGTCGGTGAGGGAGGGTGGACACGTGCAGCTGCCGTTGTGCATTCTCCACCCAGACGAGATGTTGCACAGACTATAGCTTGGTGCGCGGACTTAGGACATCTCACGCGTGATTCTCGACCAGATTTGTGGGTCGTTTAAGACAATCACGATGAGAGAGGCCAGAAACAACCACGAATTGTGAGACACGAAACAGACTTCAGTGAAAAACTGGTAAGCCTAACGGGAAAGGCGAGTTGGGCTGACAAACTAGAAAGACGAAAGAAACATTATCATGACCTGCAATGCGCAGAACTATCAGATAAAAATTGGTATACTATAGAGCATCAAAGTGGTTGGCAAGAGTACGCAAATGTAATCGATAGAGGCAGATGCTCAGGTTGAGTGCCGTGGTAGTTTTCGGAAACAACGTGGTAGCGGCCGGCCCAAAAAGGAACTACTCAGGAACCATTCGAAATAGGACACGGTTTTAGAACGGACTCAGTGCAGATTACGATTGTGATAGCGTTGATGCTGACAATAATTGTGGTGGCTGAAGTGACGCTGATGACGACGATTACAATGATGTTGAAGAGGAGGAAGGTTTGAGGGACATGCTGCTCACCTGCGAGCACACGTTGGTAGCGTGGAAAGCCGCCGACCTGAGCAGACAAGATGAGTAGCGACGAAGAAATGCGTAGCGTTCAACTTCTCCATGCGCGAAGCCTAACTGATATCCACTGATACATTCGGCAGACTCAACAGCGGAGGGGCTTGACGAAGCCGCTGAACTTTAAAGGGAAACTGTATAGGTTTTAAAAATTAACGAGCTTAAGAGGGTTGAATGTGTGAAACTTGCAGGTAATGCATGCGAAGTCTTTTTGGGCTAGCGCTTTAAATAGTGAAGTAATCACCGATTAAAACCCGGACGCCCTTCAAGCTTCTCCGCAGCGCACAACACCAAGTGGGGGCGCATGATGACGTCATCGAAGGTATCGGTACATTTCCAACGCACAAACGCCTGCTTTGAAGGAAAAAAAACACCACCGCCGAAGGCGAACCGTGACGAGAGTTGTTTGGTAGCGTCTAACGCGTCAGGGCAGGGTGTGGCGGACCGCAGCGGTAATTTGAAATCATACCTTCCGTGACGTCACGCTGAGTTTTTCTGCACTCCTTCGGTGCATTTAGAAGAAGCGAAAAATCCAATTGTCGATTACGTCACTATTTTAATTGCTAGTGCAAAAACACTTGGCATGCTTTACCTACAGCCTACATAGATTTGAATCGTTGAATATCGTGGAATTCTCAAAAAAGTGATGCAGTTACCCTTTAACCAGAAACCTATATGTTTCGTTCGTTATGTGGGTATGGAAACGGGGTATACTGGTAAAGTATTGAGTGGAAAATCATGTTAACGAGCGAAACAACTCGCTAGTTAAACGACTAATGGCTTCGAACGTGGCCAGCCGTTTCCAGCATTCAGGAAGATTAAAAAAGGGAACAGATAGTTTCACAGCTCCATTCAACAAACAATGGCTACAGACCCGTGATTCACGCCCATTCGGGCAGCAATATGTGGTGATATACTGCTAACAGGGGATCTGCCTTGGCGTAAAGCTCCGATTCCTGAGGTCACCGGTTGCACAGCCCGGCTATGCAGTAAGTCAGTTGGCGGTAAACGCGCCCAGCGGACAAGAAAACCTCAAGGGGCGCTTAAAGTACACACAACTTCCTTTGCAATGACCGCCTTGAAACGAAGGCCTGCCTCATAGCTCTTAGTCTCGAGGCCAAACCACTCACTGGCGAGTCTATTGTTCCCGGCGTTGTGGGAATAAACGAAGCAGGCATGAAATTCTTTGCGTTCATTCGGCGCTAAAGAAGAAGCCTTCAATCTCTATTACCCACAGTTACCACAGCGCTTTGGGGAGAACATAGTGCTACAATGTTCGCAGTCTAAAATACAAAAGTTCCTGCAAAGGATATAGTGGGTCCCAACTTAGGGTTTCAACATGCAGAGAACCTCGACTGTCTCCTGGCACCCGCCGTGCTCTACCACTGGGACGAAACTTATTCCCATGCAATCTGTGCCCGAGAGTAAACGCTGACACAGGATGTCTTTCTTATTTCGTAACCTTTCGCATTTCGTAATTCTTTCGTAATAACTTGGGCCACGCAGCCCCCGTATCGCAATAGGGATAAGAACGTCGGAAACCAAAAGAAAATATTAATTAGAACATTTGCAAGACTCTGCCGCGAATGTTGGCACAAGAACGCAAAGGGAGTGTGCATATGTCTGTTCACTTCATCCTAGGCGAGAATGGTTTTACCGAGCATTGCGTCACTCCCATAGAACTCTTGCGCTGTGGGCACACGACCTCGTCGATTGCAGCGCGGAACCAGTGCAAATATGCGGTACCTTGCGCTGCCGTGCTGTGGGCAAAGAACACCGCGGCACTACATCTCCACTAGCACGAAACGACGAAAACCAAGACAGCCGTGACGACTCAAGCACAGCTTCTCCTCATGTTCGGTTCTGTGCAGCACTAATAACTTTGGCCATGTGCCCAGAATTTTCTTCTCCTTTTTCTTTCAAAGTTTGTTTTCCAGCTTTGGCGATAACCGTCTCCCCTAATCTCAGATCCACAGTATTCAGACATGCTCCCGTTTCACCGAGAAGTTTTCCGGGGGGAAAAACCCTCAACTCCCACGTCACAGCTCCTCGCATTTGCCTCTTACTGAACTCTCCGTCCTGTCAGAATTTTGACCACTTCCTTGTTTGCTCTGCTGAGATCAGCATTAGCTTGGGACGAGCTGGCACTCCAGCCAGAGTTTGTTTTCCAACGAGTTAACCTCGGTTTCGGCGTTAGAGCGTCTAGTCATGCTCCTTTTTTCCCAAGCTGAGACGGGGATATCGGGTAAGAAAGAGAGAGAGAGAGGGTTAGAGAGGCCGAGGCCAATGCGCTGAAGGAGCAGCGCGTCTTCAGCGCGGCAGCCGAGCGAGGGAAAACTGCTCCTTACACGCCACTGACAAGCAGACCGAGGTTTCCCCTAAAAATAAGAGCACAGCGCCTCGCGAAGCAGGGTTTGGGGAGTAGGGAGTGGGGGGGGGGAGGAGTCGGGAAGAGCGGCGGCGTGTACGACGTGGGGCCCCAGCGGCAGACAAGCCAAAGTACAGACACGCCGCGGGCTAAAGGGGAAGAAGGGTCACAGAGGAGTCGGCGGCGACCGAGAGGGGGAGCGTCTTCCCCAAAGATGGAAGACGCTTCCCGCATCAAAATTCATGAGGGCTCTTTCCTCGCAACCCGCCTGTCCTCCCTGCGTTCCTTCCCCGACTCCTTACTAGAGGAGGAAAAAGGAAGGGCGATGCTTCCCTTGTACCGCCGCTGGGGTTTGCGAAGCCGGCGCCGCGGGGAGGAAAAAAGGGAAAAAGGGAGGCCAGGGTCTTGATGCTCGGCGGGCGAGCCTTGTTCACAGCGGCTGACGACCACGATAACGGCGAGATGGGGCGCACGGGCTGTGCTTCATCTCGGCCCGGAGAGAGAGCGCACCCCTGCGGTGCCTCCGCTGCTGCTGCCGCCTATGAGTCCGTCATGCTCGCCGGGGAACTGGCTTGCCAGTGCGTTTTCGGGTGCCACTACGGGGTGGGGATCTCACAGTTGGCCGAATACGAGCGGGCAGAGTTAGCGCCTCGTGCAGACACGTATCGCCACGAAGGGGAAAGATGGGAGCAGAAACGCCGAGGAAACAACGCCGACATGAAGAGAAGCACCCCATCATCCTACGCCGTCTCTGTATTGCGTCTCTCTGCAGATGCTATATATACCGCTAGCTAGATCCATATTCATAATATACTGTACGCGCCATACGGTACAGGCGTGAGCGCGTAAATTCTAAGCTCACTTCGTAAAGCGAACAAACAGGGCAAAAACAAAAAAAAAAACAAGAAGAAAGTACTACAGAAGAAGCTGCCAAAGAAAAAACAGCCTGGAGGATTTCTCAGAGTTGGATATTTGGGTGAGTTGGCGCTTCATGCGAACAACGCGAAAGTGAAAACCCGCGCTAGCGCCTTTGTTGTTGCCTTCTCCGTGACTTCAGTTCCACGATGTTTGGGGAGTTCTCGTTAAGGCAATGAATGCATGCCCATAAAAATCGCGTTGACAAAACGCACTAGCGTGATCACAAAATGCTTCAGGTTATAATGCAGTCTAATATTAAGTATGCAGTCTTCAGAGCTCTGTTAATGCAAGAAACATAGGATGAGTAAGGCAGTTGAAGACAGGGTAGGAAGAAATGAAAAATAAGAACATGAATCCAGACATTTCCTTGCTGTGTCATGGCTATGATGAGCTAATTATCGGCGTCCTTTCAAGGATTGTGATTTAATGCCCAAATCCTGCGCAAGAGCGTGAGTCCTCCTCTCAGCAATGAGCCGGGACTAGTGCCGCCTGTCTTGTGAGCCTTCAGGGGTGAAAAACTTTTTGTTACTGTTATTCTAACTTGTTTCTGTAACCATGTGGAGTGAAGGATTACAGCAGTGGCGAGCGGTTAGAGCGTGGCAGACTCCGAGGATTCTATCTAGTTCAACCGCACCGCTTTCAGCCATGAGTAATTTTAGACCAAAAAATTAAACACCAAGGCCTGAAAGCACAAGCTTCGGTTAGTGCTTGTTCTTCCGATCTGGGGTGCGACACTCCACCCTATTACTCCTACCGAGAGTGGTACTGTGTTTTCTATTCTACTCAATCCCACTCCCTGCCTTTTAAATCGCTTCTACCACATGTAAATAGGCTTGTACGTCGACTTCACTGCCTGTTCGTCCAGTTTCACTCAACCAAAACTTAGTCTGTGCCAGCAGCAATATCCCACGTGAACTCCGAGCCAGACACGGCAGTAAGCTTGAAAAATACAGTGCTGTGATGGGGACTACCCAGGATCTTTCAAGGAGATGATTAGAATCAGCATTCAAAGGTTGGGTAGGTACTATCCATGCCAGGGTAGGTACTTTCGAATGCGAGAAGGGTAGTCTCGGGAAATTGAAGCGTCTAAAGCAGTTTATGTTCGCTCTAGTCAATGAGAATCAATCAGTTTTAAAACTTTTAGATTAACGCGTACTACAAAACTAAACTGATAACCCGTATCATCCATTCACGATGATTATTACTATGAATCGCGCATAAACGTAAGCGTTAGATGAAGGAATAAGAAACAAAACTCAACTGCATCACAATTTCGAATTCTGTTTAGCGCCCCAGTTGTTTTGATAATGTCTTAAATGACTATAACGGTAAAGGTTTAGTAAAGTGAGGCATTACAATAAGTGCAGGAGCACACTGATGAATTTTGTGTATAACATTCCCGCGTTCATATTTCGCTGTCCTGGCACCAAAATATTACAAGAACAATGCGGTGCTCTCGTTATATTATGAACAAGAAAACAATGATAACGTTATCATCCTCTCTCTTGATATGCCTCTCGCTCTATGAAAAGCCGTCGCGCGCCAGACGTTTGCGCAACTCCCGTCTACCCGCCGAGACAAGGGTCAGAAATCCTCTCCCTCTGACCTCCACCACGCTCCGGCGCTCTTTGTTTCTTGCGTGGCCAGGATTTGCAGGCGATTAGGAATACAGTTTCGAAACACCCTGCTTCCTGCTGGTGTTCTCTGCTGCTAAGTTGGGCTACGCCTCAGCATGTGTGCTAGCGCGGCAAAGCACGCTTTACAGAAAAAAAAAGTTTTCAGATCGGTTTTATTATTTAATGCATTTGAGAATCAAGGAATAAAGAAGCGAGCTTCCAGATTTATTGCAGTCTCCCGCTGCGTAAGAAAGAGAAGAGCGCCCTGAGAGCGTTCAATAGAGCACCCACTTCAATTATCCGGGTCCAGTGACTGTTATGGATAGAGCTCAACTGAATGTCATTCTCATTAGCTATAAGGTAGACGGGGTTATTATTGATTGAATGAGCTATCAGCTGTCACAAAAAAGATCAAAATAGAAAGCTAACTGATGCGCAAGAAGATTTCGCCTTTGTAAAGGAACAAAACGTTCGTATGACAATGCACTGAAGTTAAAGGTGGGTTGTAGGATAGGCTGGGTTGTAGGAAATTAAACTGACAAAAATATCCATCTTTAATGCCATACAACTAGAAGCCCCATCGGGCCAAAATGCATCGTCTGTCATGAAATTCGCCAATTGGCTGGAGGTAGGTGACGGCACCTAACCGGAGCACTCCTATTGGCTGGAGAGAAGTGACGTCAACAGATCGGTAATGATGTCACTAACGGTAAAGGCATCAGCAGTTGCTAATACTGTCGCATTGCCAACAAATAATGTAATTGGCTGTCCCTGTGAATTTTTAATTCAGTACGTATAGCGCTAAGTGGCAGGCGGGAATATCTTCAGCAACAACGAAGCGCTCAACAGGTATCAGGAAGTGTAGTTACGTCCATTTGTCCTGACGGTAGGAGTAAAAACATATTGCAAGGAAATGCTACTTTGGGATCACTAGATGTCTTTTAAACACAACATCTCCACAACGTTTACTTTTTGAAGTTGTACACATCTTGCAGAAAACTAAGGACTGCAATGTTCATTATTGCATGCGATGAATAAAAGCTAAAAAGAAGAAGCAACAAACAAAAAAAAACGAAAGCTTCTGTCAGAACTACAAGAATGCAAAAGTAACCAGCCTGGCGATATACGTTCTTCAGGGATTGATGGAATCACAGAACGCCGCGCCGGTGATGCCATGGAGATAAAGGAATGCAAAAAGAACTCAACGATGATTGTGGAGGAAGCAAACTCGCCCACGAAAGGAAAAAAATTTGGTTCTTGACTAAGCGTTTTTTCTTTAGAATTCAAGTCGATGTCAAAGCGATTCTGCAGCAGGAAGACATCCACTAATGTGTAAAGCAAAGCGTTTCTCGCGAAGACGTTAAGCATAAAAAAAAAAAAAGAAATTCGCGAGACGCAAGAGAACCGACAGCATAAAAAAAGGAGCCAGGAAAATCACAGTAAACATGAGAGATGATGCCAGGCGACGAAGATGAAGTCGCCAAGCAAGGCGAGCGCGAATCATCTCAGGCGCGACCTCGTTCACAAATCACCGAGGCGGCCCATAAACGGTTCCGGTCGAGGAAAGCGGAAGCAACTTCCGGAGCCCCGGTTCCGGCACAAACACCCGCGTCTAAATTCAGACGAAAAGAAGAAGACCTGCCAGGGCAGCAGGGAGGGGGGTTGCGAAGCAGTGCGTTATCACGGGGACTTAGGTGGCGAGGGAGGCATACTCGGCTTTTGGCGAGGCGCACTTCCTTTGCATCCTGAGCCTCCGTCGTTGAGAACAACGCGGATCGTTCATGCGCTGGTCCTGAGAAACCTTCCACGCGAAAGAATTCGTTTTGGGAACCGTTGAGAAGCAAAACCTTCGAAAGAAAAAGTGTGAGTGGCGTCACATCTCGGGACCCATAAGCGAGGGCTTTCAAAAAAGCTCACCATGATTTATTTACTCGACTAGCGATGTCCCCGAATGATTTGAAGCGGGACTGCTTAGACTCAGTGCTATTGTCATTAGGATCAAGAGTAGCGCCTATCTCAAATGCCGGTCAAGAGGCAAATTTTCGCCG
This sequence comes from Amblyomma mixtum, assembly GCF_055824585.1. Taxonomy (NCBI): domain Eukaryota; kingdom Metazoa; phylum Arthropoda; class Arachnida; order Ixodida; family Ixodidae; genus Amblyomma; species Amblyomma mixtum. The sequence continues at coordinate 36,147,111 of NC_143012.1, read as the reverse complement.
TTCCTAGTACCTTCCTAATATCTGATTTGTTAAATGCTCGATAAGGCAAGCTCAATTTAGCACTGCATGAGTCCTCACATAAAACACTCTTTATAATCATTCTCCACGTAGAAGTAAGCACAAAACAAGTGGGCGTACACACCAGAGCGTAATTCCGTCTGGAAGCTCCGGTGACTGGAAAAGTTTGTCCCTTCAAGAACTCCAGAGGACCGGCGAGTTAAATGTTCGAAATGTTCTTCCAGCGTGAAAACTTATCGCGACTAAGGCGAATCTTCTTGTGTTCTGGCTGGCTAGAACCAACATCTCACCATTCTAACTATAAAATCCCTGCACGGCGGAGCCTTTTCTCGAAAAAAGCATTTTTGCGAGCCTTTACTGGGGGCTCGCAACTCAAGTTACGGCCGCTTGCTTCAAGACAGTTTAAGCTGATGGTCAGCAGCTGTCTCAGAAGCCCAGCGGCTCGGAAAATTTAAAAGAACGTGGTTGAGTGCGGTGAACTTAACCGCCGTGCTTTGCTCTTTTAAAAAAAAATTCAAAACGTGGTTGTTTCCCTTAGTTAGATAAGAGAAAGGTTGCTTGAAAACCTCAGTGCCAAATAATAGCGGAAGTGGGGGGGAGGGGGGGGGGGGGCACTACGCAATTAGGAACTTGACAAAGCACTCAACAATGCAGTATTTGTCGCTTCTCTGAAGCTGGCTGGATAAAGAGGCTTTCTACCTCTCACGGCGTCTTTAGATTGTCTTTACAGAGGATATGACGCTATGATCAGAATACGCAGCGTCTCCTTCAAAACTAGCAGAAAGCACGTCGAGAGAAGGATGGTAAATAAACGAGAATTAAAAAACAATTGTTAAGAAGTATTATGTTGAGTGCTGAGTGGCTATAGAAGAATTTCGCGTACAGTTAAATGCTTCTGTTAAATATTACCCCAAAGAATACGAAAACTTGCTGAAACGCGAGTACACGGTAGGAGTGAATACCGATTGCTTTTTTGGGAAATTATTTAAGAGAGAATTTTCGCTGCATTAGTTTTCGTGTATTACAAGTTTTATTAAAAATAGACCCTCTTAAATACCAGAGAAAATAATTGTGTAATTTTTTTATGTTTCCCATGTCACTTGTTTTGCATATGTCACCACAGTGATGCCGTCTTTGGCATTCTTTCTTGTATTGTGCGGTTGTGTTATGTTTGTGATTGTCACTTTGCACTTCTTGCTATTTTCCGAGATTGGAGGAGCGGATTCCCTTTGCATTGCTTATTTTTTTCCGTGTGATGTACGCACAATGTTTCCATGCACAGAGAACACAGGGTCAAACAGAGTCAAACTGCTCGGCGACTAACATGACTGGGCTTTTTTCTTCACTGTGAAATCAGCAACGTTTTAGAAAGTTTAAAATTGTAAATCGCGCGCAAAATAGAGGAAGCAAAAAAAAAACTGCTCAGCAAAAGAAAAAAGGTATATTCATACCGCGATTCAACCCCAGCGAAAACGGAAATCATGTTTTCGAGCACTACTTCGGACTTGGTCATTGACTACTATCTTTTGTTTCAGCTATAACGCCACTCCAGGCGTATTTTTTCGAATTCGTGATTGAGACATTCGAGAGCGACGAATGCACTGAAGGTTTAATACAATCTCATATTGTTGTTCGTGTCGTCGATGTTCCCTCTTCCGACGAAGCAGCAGAGCAGGACACTGCCCCCAGAACCCCAGACAGTGACAGGAACCACTCCTAAAGATCATGAGGGATTCGCGATCACACTACTGGCGTTCCAATACTTGTTGTTGTTTTTATTTTCCAATCAGCATAACGCACTCATTTTGACACACTCTTGCAGAACGGAAATCTCTCAAATGATTCACCGCTTGACAGCGAAACATTCTCTCATACTTTCTCCTGACCAGCAGGACGACATTTGAAGAAGGAGCTCTGTGTTCGTGTAATGATCCAGGCTTTCTAGAAACACTTGTTCTTTTCCGCGTCACCTTGATCTCTGAAAGGCTTAGCCACACTCGCTCAAGTCAAGCGTTTGTTGCCAGGAAAGACAGCCAACCAATGGTGTCCCCCTCTCTCTTTTAGGGAGTGAACCACCCACGACAAACGAACGGCCAGAGAAACGGACGACACACCAGCCGGCCAGCGAGCCAGACCCCGAAAAAAAAAAAATCCGCGAAGCGTCCCCAAGAAACCGATCGAGCGGCGGTTTTGTCTCATTGCAGCTTGGTCAGGATGAAAGAAGCCGGGTGGTTGCTCCCCCCCTCCCGCGCGGGGACGCCGGTGGCGGCGCCACTGTCAACTTCCGGTCTTCCAGCACACATCCGGCTGTGTGTATACATCCATGTGCTTTCTTTCCTCCTCGCCGCTTCCCCGCTTTCTCGCCGCACTCTCTCCCTGCTGCTTCTCCGACGCGACTTTTTCCTAGGGGTTGCGGGAGAACTGTCACGGGTTTGAAATATTGTTCCGGTTTGCGTCAAAACTTCCGCTTAGAAGCAACGCTGCTCGCCGCCACCCAGAGCGCTGCAAGAGTGGATATAGATTTTGCAACACGCCCTTCAGCGCAGGCTTCGGGAGAGGCAGCTATTGAGTGCTTCGCGTGTCCCGGAGTGATTTATAAAGCCAGCATTAATGCTGTCGCACAGGGACCCCCCCCCCCCCCCCCCTCCCCGGTCGAGAGAGAGAAAGACAAAGAAAATGACATACAAAGAAATAAAGGAAGACGAGACCGAGCAGGCGGGAGGCGACGCTGCAGAATGAATGGTACGATGCTGCACAAAGATATATATGCCCGCGCGGCGCGCGGCCGCCGAGTCGAAGAAAATTCGATTAATCGACAACAAAAACAAGCGGCCTGCACATCCCCGCGCGCTGCGCTTCATGCTTTAAGTGTACGTGTTTAGTTTTAAACTCAAGAATCGTTAGACACAGTGAAGCGAGGCCGCAGCGACGCGGGGGAGTGGGGAATGGGGGGGGGGGGGGGGGGGGGGGGTACTGAACTGGTCGGATGGTCAAGAAGGAGACGTCAGGCAATTTCCTCGAAGCCGTTCGAGATGACGCTAGCGAGGAAACAAGAACACCTCTACGCCAACGTCGGTCCAGCCAAGAAGACAGCAGTGGCGGGCACCTTCCTTATTAAATTCTACCCGTTTAGTCTTTCTCAGCTCTCCATCTTGTCTCAATCGTTTCGACGGGAAAGGGAGTATGAGGCCAGGGAGGGAGGGTAGCGAGGACGACACCGCTGCGCCTTCTCTATTAACGCAGTAAAACGCCCCCGCAGGTCCCCAATCGCACCGAGAAAAACTCCCAGCGTGACGGTTTCGGTTTTACAGCCTCCAATGCCTGCTCCGCGTACCACCACTTACTTTACCGCGGGGGAGGGAGTGATGCGGAGGGAGAGGGCAACGGAAAACACTCGGATCTCGTAAAAGCGCTTGTTCCGTTTACGAGCCGCGCTTCTGGCTCGTAAAAATGTCACATGCTTCCCTCTTTGGAGGAGGACGACGACTACCACCGCCGCCGGCGGAGCAAGGACAGCAGTTGAACGCGCTGGCCTTTATTTGCGTCGCTTACAGCGCGCGCCGGCCTCAACTTCATCGGCGGTGACGGCACTCAACTCCTTTCGTGCCGTCGTTGTTGCCTCGCGAATGTAGTTGTTGCCCCCTCCTCCCATTTCCTCCTTCACTACTCCTTCCCCCTTTCCACCTCCTTCCTCTCCGAAGGAGCTTCGAGTTGATCAGTCTCAGTTTAACGCCACGCGCAGCAACTTCCGCTTTGACGAGTTGGGTACGTATTCTCGGAAAAACTCGGCTCCCCCCCCCCTCCGCCCCGGCTCTCCTGGCCTTTTCAGCTCTTAGGCAGAGCACAAAAGGCGGCTTGTGAGACGGCAGTGGTCGGCGTCTCCGACGGCGACTCAGCGAAATTTTAACTCCCATCACCCCCCCCCCCCCCCCCACCCCACCCTTTTGGATTCGCGCGCGGTTTATGTTGTGCTAAGCGAGATTTCTTTTCGTGGCGTCAGCACGCGATGAGAGAGAAATGAGGCGGACGATCGAGACGGCCCGGAAAGTTTATGGGAGGCAGCCCGAATCGACGAGATGAACGGATAAAGCATCTGGCGGCGTTGTTGTTGTTTGGGACAGTACGAGGTGAGGTAAGGAAAGACGGATGCTGAGTCTTATTCATTCTCACAACCGTTTTGCAGGGCTCAGCATTCTTCTTTTTGCGATTTAGGCAACGCGTTTTATTGACCAATACGGATCCATGACCACGTCACGTGGTCACTGGAGTCTAAGCTTCCTTCTCTCACTTCTCTTTCACTCTTTCTATCCCTTTCCCTCGAGTAAAGAAACCAATAGAGCGTTATGCCTGGTTAACCTCTCTTCTTTCTTCCTTTCTTCTATATCTCCCTTTCTAGACAGCGTCTGGGTGTCTGAAGACACGTGGCCATTTCCTGCACGCTCCCCCACTGCTTTTATGGAGCGCCAGTTCTAAAGGCGAAGGTTCTCGGGAAATACATAGTATAATTCTTTTTTTTTGTAGAAAAACGTCCGCGGCGAACGCGATCGACATCGGCACGCATGCTGTTCCTCCGCGACGCTCGTGTTGTAGAGAATGAAAAAAACAAAACAAAAAACAAATGAACTGCACGCAGATATGCCGAAGTTAGGCTTTGAAGGAAAGAAACAACTCAAGAAAGGGCGAAGAAGGTGAATCAATGCCCCAAAACAGTTGCGGCACTCCGGGAGAAGAAAAATCGACGAAAGCCACGACCCTCGTAATGACCAGCGACTCGGCAGAGAGCCATGCATTTCGAAGCAGTCCTAGCTGATCTTCAGATGGGCCGCCACCATGCATCTGCAGGCGGGTAACATTAAAGTGTAACAGTACATTTGGTCAGGTACCTGAACGGTGGCTTCGAGGGCGGGGGAGGGGGTAGCGTGGAAAGAAGACGATCGAAATCTCTCCAGAACAGTAGTTGTTGCCATGCTATCTTCGTTCCGCGTGCTTTGGCTTTCACGGAATTCGCATGCGCCGATGACGACTAACCTGTAGGAAGTCAGGAGCAGCCTCATAGTCTCCATAGTTAGGTCTCATTATCCTAATAACCATGCGTGCAATCGCTATATTTTTTTTTCTGCGACGCTTGCGGCAACCAATAATGAGCGACCGTGTAATATTCATCATAATCAGAAGAGTGGCTACGTCCATTGCAGAACAAAGCTTGGTTTGGTTTGGTTTACGGGGGTTTAACGCCCCAAAGCGGCTCAGGCTATGAGGAACGCTATAGTGAAGGGCTCCGGAAATTTCGATCACCTAGGGTTCTTTAACGTGCACTGACATCGCGCAGTACACGGGCCTGTAGAATTTCGCCTCCATCGAAATTAAGCCACCATGGCAGGAATCGAACCCGCGTCTTTCGGGCCAGCAGCCGAGCTCCGTAACCACTGAGCCACCGCGGCGGCTGCTTTAAAACTTTTAAAGCTATTTTAAAGCTTTAGAATTTTAAAGCTATTTTTTCGACATGTGGTAGCCTTTCGACTGCAACGCTCAGAGCTAAGCGCTGTGCTCCGTTAGCGTGATAAGGGAGTTAAAGCCTAACCAACGCCACAGTTGCATGTAAAGCTTAAAAAAATGCGAAGCGAAATACAAACTATTTAAAACCGATCAGTACTCTGATGCCTAAAGCGCATCGAACGAAACAATCCACAAATGTTCCCCCTTCTGGTCTACTCGGTCACTCGGCCTGGCAGTCGATGTATCGAACCAACATTCGGTTTTAACTACGGAACATTAGGGCGCAAGCATAGCAGGGGCACCAGAGAGCCAGCTGATGGGCGGATGAGATTGGGAATTTTGCCGGGATAAGGTAGCCGCAGCGAGCACAGAGCAGGGTTAATTGGAGTGATATGAAGGAGTCTTTTATCCTGCAGTCGACGTAGTCAAGCTGATGATTACGATGTTTAACACTCCTCTAACGAAAGGCGCCTCTTCCCTAGCAGACTGCAACGCATCGAATTGTAATAACGGTAAGCATTACAAGCCTCATGAGCCAAAGTAAAGTATTTGTCAAAAGTAACCAGGCTTCATGGTTTGCTTCTCATTCGTATAACAGAGCCCTCACGGCTTACCTTATGATCAAAAACTTCCTTGAAGATAAGAACAGTGGTTCTTCTTACCGTACAGAGGTTTAGAGCTTGAGGGCTGGCATAATAGCGTTAATATACGACTAAGAAGAAAAACGTGCGGCCTGGTTACTTTTGACAAAGACTGTACATTGTCGATTATAAAATTCGCACATTGCCTGGAGATAAGTGACTTCACCAGACCGGAGCATTCTCATTGGCTGGAGAAAAGTGACTGCACCATACCGGAGTCTTCCCATTGGCTGGAGAGCAGTGACTTCACCAGACCGGAGTACTCCCATTGGCTGCAGAAAGTGACGTCACCAGACCGGAGTATTTTCATTGGCTGAAGAAAAGCGATGTCACCAGACCGGAGTATTCCTATTCGCTAGAGAAAAGTGACGGCACCATACCGGAGTATTCCCATTGGCTGGAGAGCAGTGACTTCACCAGACCGGAGTACTCCCATTGGCTGCAGAAAGTGACGTCACCAGACCGGAGTATTCTCATTGGCTGGAGAGCAGTGACTTCACTAGACCGGAGTACTCCCACTGACTGGAGACAAGTGCCGTCACCACATGGGCGTACTCTCCCTGGCTGGAGGGAAGTCACGACGCCATATGGAAAGTGACGTCACCAGACCGGAAATGACGTCTCTTCCGGTGAAGGCATTGACAGCTACTGATGCTGTCGCATGGCCAACACATATCTTAGTCAGGTGTAACTGCGAACTTTTGAGCTACGTTGAGGGAATTTACTGCTTTGTTGAGTAATATACAGTGTCGGTAAGAAAGAGAGCGAGATGGGAGGCCGGGAGGTTAACGATGCTAAGGTGCGGTTTGCTACTCTGCACTGGGAGAGAGAGAAGGAGGATATAAAGGGGAAAGTTAAAAGAGAGAAGAATTTAAAATGAAACACATAAACGTCTGCAAAATTCATCAAGTCCATCTAAGACGCCCGAGTCCTTGCAAGATATGCCTACTGCATTTTATAAGCTCATCTATAAGAATCTGGAACGCCCTTGTAAGGTGCAGCCAACTGGCGAACAGCGGGAAAGCGCAAAGCCTGACGTCATCGCTTCTTTCTACTCGGTCCTCAAAACACATGAGAAATTGCACTCATATTCATTGTGAGCAAAGGGCTGGTACAGCACACTCATAGTAGTATGCCGAACTGTGTTGAAACTGGCTATAAAGAGAGTGCGCTACCGTCGATACGATGTGAAAGATCGCATTGAGTCGATGTTGGCCTCATTCCGCCTGAGCCGACCCCAGCCGCTGATGGCTTTGGAAGACGCAGTTCGTTTGTTGAGACGCGCAAATAATGCGAAAAAAAATCGAAAACTCAGAGGAGGCAATGCACCCTACTATGCTCTGGTGCCTCCCCCCCCCCCCCCCCCTACACACACACACAACCACTTAATCTTTTCTGTTTCCAGTGTTCCTATACTGATAAAACAAAAATTACCTTTAAGTGCATCGTATCAACTCATCTTGAAGAAAGGGAGCATTCTCGGTGGCGCACCTCCATGTATATACAGGCAGGAGGTCTGCAGTGAAACGCTCGCTTAGACACGTATAGTCCAATAGCTCCCCCGGCCTTTATCGCTGTCTGGAGCCCGTTCGATCAGCGATCCCCTTCATGGGCTTCGTTCTAAGGATAGCTAGCCGTTAGGGCACCACCGAATGGGCGAATTCTGCATTTCGCGCCAGGGCTGACTTCGAAGTGGAATGCAGGCGCAATTTCCATACCGTCCACGCTAGCCTCCGGCCCATGATGACGTCTCATTTTCACTCAGCTGCGCAGCGAAACAGCCGTACGGGCCATCGATTCTACGAGGGAACTCGAGGCTCGCCAAACCGTGCGATGTAGAAAAAAAATAACGGAAAGGGGGGGGGGGGTTGCGCAAGGTACCCCTTAGACGGCTCTGTTAAGAACGGAGGGGTGGAGCTCGCTTTCCCAGGGAAACAGGCATAACGGTTGCTCCTGTGGCCTTTGGGCATCGATCGAGAAGCATCAGCGTAGTCGAAGGATCGTCGTCTGTGAGGTAGGTCCAGCGCCTGGTAACACGCATTGTTCTCGCCGTTTGCTTCTCGAGCGAACGCCTTTAAGAAGGAATTCAGGTCAACAAAACCATTACTGGCGCCACTGCGTGCATCTTACACGTTACGAGCAATTCAGGAAGTCTCTTTTCGCTTGGAATAGTCTGCCGGCTAGATTGCCTGGCCAACATCTCCAACGATCATCGAGAAGCCTCTTTTGCTCCTTTATTAAATTTCTACGGCTGATGAAACTAAATAAGTCAAAAGCCTTTAATGCCTCATTGTTGTCGACAGAAGGTTGTCAGCAGAGGTGTCACGCTTTTCTAGTCAGAACTGAAAAAAAATTCTTTCTGCACAATGGGATTCGAACTACCATCCTTGTTTTTCGCATCCGAGCGTGCTAATCGCTACGCTACTTCCTGCCAACGCATATGAAGTTCCTTTTGTCTGGGACGCTGGAGAGTGTTTGCAGAAGGGCGTCGAATCAGACGGATGCCTCCCAAACGCCCTCCGGTGTCTCCAGCATTTAAGATTCACAAACAATTGTGTACTTAATTAACACCTTAACCGCACATCAGGGACACAAGGAGCAACACCGCGCTTAAGGCTTTCGCCGGCATTTTAGGTGAACAAAGTGCCGCCCTGAATTTTTTTTTATTAGTTAGTGAAGATGACTGACAGCGCAGATATAGCTCTCGATCTCCTCCATATGTACACAATTTGTAAACGAGCTTCAGAAAATTCCTATCGAGGGTGTTCAGGATATTTCACCGATCATCATATTTTAAGTTTTGATCACACTGGCCTTGTTTATCAAACTCCTTATTACACGCGACTCTCGAAAGTGACTTGCAGCCTCCTGCTAGAGAGTTTCCACCGCATGGCAGGCGCTTTTAGTTGTAGCATAAAGGGCATATCTCCAACAATTCTTTCTTAACAGGGCTGGCGCAGGCGTACGGCAACAAGGGAAAGATATACAGCTTTCTAAAAAGTCTCAGGAAAAGATAAAGAGCTTCTTACCCGGACTTCCAACTCACGAACAGAATTTATTAGGAAGAGTTGCTGTACCATTTGAGATAACCGGCATGAAAAGCATATGGCAGTACTTGATGTAACTTTTATGATGGGTTTCAAAGCGCGACAAGAAGGAGACGAAAGGAAATTCCGAAAATTCCAATATAAAGCGCTTGTCGTATGTGTTTTTTTTCCTTTCGTCTCTGTCTTGTCGCGCTTTGAAACCCATCGTGAATGTTTACCAACTTGCCCAACTTTTTGCCCTCCTTTGATGTAACTTATTTTCAGACCGAAGCGAAATTTTTGTTAATTGTACGTGGTTTAGGAGAAATTTCCAAGATGGAGTCAATTTCAGTTTAAATTGTAATCATGGCTGCCATTGAAATTTAGTACATTTTTATAATTTTTCTCAATCTTCAATCATAAAACAAAAACAATCGAGCTGTAACTGAAAACCGTAAGCTATACCCTGGGAGTCCAGCGCTTTAGAAATCGAATCCCGCGTTCCACAGCATTTTTATTTGTGTTCAGCTGCCAGTTTAATGCACGATCATTGACAAGATAACTGTGGCGGAATGTTATTTTTCTATTTTATTGCGTCAAAAAATTCAACACAGTTCTATTTACGAGCTAACTCCAGCGTTTTCAGCGAATAATCAACTGACATCTAGGAATATATTGGAACAAGATATCCGCCTTGCCGCAGAGCCCGAATTTCAAAACCGTCCTGTGTAGCTATTGCAATATATCTACAGAAAAACACTATATAAAATAAAATGAAGCCTTCAGTATTTCATCACGTATTTTTTAAAACTCTGGAACGAATTCTAACGATCGGAACGGCGAGGTACTTCGTAGAGCTCGCACTGTCTTCCAAAGATTAGGCGGGAGGCTGTAGCGACAGGCAGCTGTCATGGGAAAATTGAGGGGAGCGCTGGCTGGAATCAGGGCATGCGCGCGCATAGACCTCAGAATTTCACGGGAAGCCTCATCAAACACGAGAGCGTATTAGAACAACGGCAGAATCAGGATTACTGCTTTAGAAAAAAAAAAAGAAAACAAAAAGACGGGGATTTCGAGCAACACTTTGAGCCGGCCAATCACATCGCCCGCTGGTTCGCGTCAGTTCAGATCATATCAGTGCTTTCAATAACCATAATAATAAAAAAGATCATACCAATGTGATACACGCTGCAGAGTATGCGTTAGCGTTAGTGTTCCGCGTGACGCGCAGTAAGCCAGCTGCACTCACCTCATCCAATCTACCACAGCCGATCTCGACATGCGCGCTGTCTCACTCTCTCCTTACGGCCTGAGCAGGCATCGAGAGAACAAAGCATTTTTTTCTGCGCTGCACCAACCCTGATCTCCGAGAGAGGGCGCTGCGAGCCAACCCTTCATTGAGGAGCTTTAACCCTTCCTGCTGCAGCGCCGGAGCCGGTTTTGAGCAGTCGGAGCGCACGGGCCCATTTTTCCACTAGTTGGTTTTGTTGCTTCGTTTAGCTCGTGAACAAAACGTCTGCCATGCGCCACATGCTTCGCGCGTCTTGCTGACAAAGTCACGTTTCTCAGCAAGTTTTCTGCATCGAACTTTTCATGGACATTCGTTTCAGAAACTTGGAAAGTGAAGCTGCGCATATGATGCGCATACGCCTGCCTCATGTTTCGCGTGCCGTGCTTACATGTTTGTGACGAAGAACAACACTAGCAGTCCTCTCTACAAACTTTGGCGTACTCAAGAGAATGGTGAACTTCATTATCCAAAGCAGGAGTTTCTAGCTATCCTAGAAACAATTTCGCCGTTTTTTTTTTTTGAAAAAGGTGGTCAAGAATCTCCCACGATCAAAAATTCTCGAAGCCTTGCAACTAATCGTTGAACAGCATCTAGAAGATTCACCCCTCCTACGCTGCCCGCAAGGTGTTGACAGAAGTCACACCAAACGCTTAGCACATGTGATTTCTGAGAAGTTGCTGCGAATTATTCTCGTCAACTACACGAATAAATTGACAAACCAAAATGACAAGCCGTCTGGTTTCATTCATCCGCTGGCCAAGGTGAAAGCATTTCATCCTGTAACTAACATCCACTTTGCCTCCTGAAAACTGAGGCATCCGAGGCCAACCGCGGGCGGATAGTGGTGTTCTAATGCTTACGCATTAAAAGGTCATATAACGTAGAGACCAAAGCGAACATTCATTCAACCGAACCGAAATGCCTTCAAGATTATGATCTTGCGAATCGTCCTTTAATTGGGCACCCGTGCCGATCCCAGCAAGGGAAGCATACCCGGAGATTATGACGTGGAGTGAAGTGGAAGTCGAAGATAAGCAGAGTTATTAAGGTTTGGTTTATTCGTTTTTGGGGTTTAACGTCCCAAAGCGACTCAGGCTAAGAGGGACGCCGTAGTGAAGGGCTCCGCAAATTTCGACCGCCTGGGGTTCTTTAACGTGCCATGACATCGCACAGTACACGGGCCTGAAGAATTTCTTCTCCATCGAAATTCAGCCGCCGCGGCCGGGATCGAACCCGCGTCTTTCGGGTCAGCAGCCGAGCGCCGTAACCACTGAGCCACCGCGGCGGAGCAGAGTTATTAAGGAATGGGGCCAGCTCCCACTATTGCGTCTACTAGAATGCGGAGAAAAGACAAAATTAATGGAGTTTTTATGCACTCAGAATGGTTTATTTTATACCAGAAAGTCAATGCTAGATGCCATAAATAAAACGATCGTGAATACCAAATGCATAGCGAGGGTGTTATCGGTCACGGCAGCTACAACTTCAACGACCATAAACATATAAAGAGTCCGCGAATAATCAAGGGCACTGTATCTTTAAAACGACCGTACCGAATAGCTTTGTTCACAAGAGTGAAGCCTGAAATGCAAATATAAAGCTTCCAATAAAGGAATAAAAATCGCCTGAGATGAGTGACAACACGAATGACATTTATCAATAAAAACTGTTTGCATATTTAGAACGCACTTTGCAATCGAAAGATCCGTCCGCCGAAAATTGATACGACAGCGGCACCTTTTCAAAGTTTTGAATAACACGTCATGCGCCTAAACCTAAGCCTAAACTAACCTAAACTGTCACCTAAACCTAAACTATCATTAAGCAGTACGGAGTGTCAGTATTTGAACACACAAGCGCTACTGCAGAATGAATATTGCAGCTCAATGCCTTCTACATAGTCAATGTATATCTTTCACCATTGTCAGTTTCGGTTAATATACACGCCGTCCAGTTCAACTGGTTCAAACTAGTTTCATCTCGCCCTTACAGTTGCACTTGCAGGTTGAAGCGTTAGCAGCAACAGCGATGCGTCGGCATCGAGGAGCCATCGAGGCAATGCGAGCGGTGAGCTCGAGTACAGACGGCGGCGGCGAGGCGGCAAGCAGATCGATGGTTCAATAATTAAGGAAGACCGATTGTACCAGCGCCGTGCGCGGTAAGCGGGCCGATTTGTCCCACCAAATTGGTGCCTCCGCTGCGAGAGGGCAATGCCGCGGAAACAGGTCGATGACAAAAGATGCCATCTCCACACACACACACACAAAGAAAGAAAAAGAGTAAAAGAAAAGACGGCCCGCCGCAGTGGCTCATGCAGTCGCCAGGGGTAACCTACGCGCGGCTTGCCCCCAAGTCGAGGGGCGACCGATCTGCGCTGCCCTTTTGTTTCGCCTATAAAGTACCCCTATAAACAGTATAGAGGGAGTGTAGATTATCTCTATGATAAGTATAGAAGGAGTACGGAGCAGGGTATAAAAAAAGTGCTCGTAGTTTGGCAGCGAGCGGCGCACTGGGAGTGTTTAAGACGCCACTCAGTAACAAAACGGAGACAAAAAATCTCTACCTCTCCCGTAACCGAGAGTAGAGTAGGCATGAAATGTTTATGGGCCTAACACATTAGTTGTAGATGGTACTAGTCAAAATCTTGAAATGGGTCTAGTGTTCAACACACCACACCACAAATACTGTGCACTGGTCAATGTGGACGGAATCGTTTCCTGTGAGTGTCTGGGGAATCTCTTCCACCCTGCCTCGTCAGCTGTATCCGGTTTCTGCCAGGATTCATTTCTCGGCTTAAGTAGCTGTGACGGTAGCGGAATTGAAAAGCAGGACGATGCAGAAGCGTACGCGGACACGACGAGACGCAGGCCTGACAAGAATGTATATGCAGCGCGTTCGAATACTCCGCGAACGTGTATACATCTGCCTGCCAAAGGGGGAAACGTCATGAGCTGAAGGCCTAGCGGCCAGTCTTTTACATGCGTGAGTGTGGAACCGCTGCGCCATCCTTGGGGACGGCGCAGAAGCAGTTTTTCCACCCAAAGCCCTTCTCGCCCTGGAGCTCCCCTCTTGCTCTAAGCGGCCCTCTCTCTTAGAGAGTCTCGTTAAATCTCGTAAGGTGCCCGGATGCTCTCGTTTCAGCTCCCGGATGTGTGGAATTCAGTGCCCGGATGGATGTTGGCGCTCGGTCTCGGCGTGACGTCACCACACTGCTGACAATGGGAGCTAAAAGCATTTCATGCTTAAAACGAGACGGAACCTAATTGGACAGGGCGAAGAAATCAACCGTCCGCGCTCTGCACCGTCAGTATATTTTTTTTGTCCCACTTTTATATTTCGCCGTCCGTAATTGCATTCGGTGCAGCCACTCATCGACTGGCCCCGTTGTGTGGGCTAACGATTCCTCTATTAATATAATGGTCACCGCTACTGAACGTTACAATTTTATTACTGATGATAATAATGCATGATATGTACAGTACACTTATACAGGGTGTTTCACCTAAGATTGTATACAATGTTTAAAAATGGGCTTTTTCAGTTAGGAGAGCGCTTTGTTCGGCATAGCATTGTCAGCGGTGTACTACATGAGAATAGAACTATGACGTGCTGATTAGCAGGCTGGTTAACTAATACTGAATAGTTAACTTCTGAACTATTGCTGTTAAGCTTCTTAATTATTGAGAGGCGTGTAGCCGACCGTAAGTAATATTCATATAAGTTTTTAGAACTTTGCAAATTCACCGTCGGCGCTGTTGTTACAAATTTAAGCGATTTCGACGAGTTACGTGCACTGGAGAGGTTGCTTTGCCTGAAAGCTTCACAAAAACGCATGTATTTTGGCGCGGTGTATAAAAAAATTGTTGGGCCACTGCATCCAGGGTAACTGCGTGTTCAAAATTCTAAAGACTGATATGGATATTACTTACGGTGGGCTACACGCCTCTCACGAATTTATTTATTTATTTATTCAATAAACCCCTAAAGGCCCTCAATCGAGGGTATTACATAGGGGGGAGCAATGACACACAACGCAAAATAAGAATGAGCAAGCACCAAGGTGCAAAACATAAATACAAAAAGCACATGTAGAAAACAAAACAAGAAACAAACAAAAACCTGTAGTATACATTGTAATTTACACGAAAAAAGAACAGAGCGTTTTAGAGGCAATAACAATCGCAGGAACAAAACAAAATAATAAAACAGCTCAATGCAGCAAGTGGTACAATCAATTAGTAAAGCTAAACAGACATTTGGGTTAGAAGGTCGTGAAACTTGTTAAGATCCCTTTCAAAAGCGATGTGTGATGGTAGATTATTCCAGTCGACTATAGTACGTGGTACGAAAGAGTTAGCAAAAGAAGAAGTGTGGCATGATATGCGTTTAACTTTCAGCGGGTGGTCGCGACGTGGAAAAAAAGATTCAGGTGATTGAAAAAAAATCGTTATGGAGCAGAACATGATGGTAAAGTTTATGGAAAAGGGTCAAGCGTGATAGTTTGCGGCGATGTGATAACGTATCAAGTTCGGCGCGAGCCTTTAGTGCGGTGACGCTAGTATGACGAGAATAATCAGAAAAGAATCTAACGGCACGGTTTTGCAAAGATTCCAAGTCATCTATAAGGTATGCTTGATCCGGGTCCCAGATGGCCGACGCATATTCGATTTTAGGCCGTATTAAGGTAACGTATGCTAGTTTTTTTAGGTGAAAAGGCGCTTGTTTAAGGTTACGTTTTAGAAGACCCAGAGAGCGGTTAGCAGCTGCAAGAATATGGCTAATATGGTAATTACATGTTAAATTGGATTGAAGGTGTAGTCCCAAATACTTGTAGGAAGTAGAAAGTTCAACCGGGTTATTAAGGAGAGTAAGATGTCGGGATGCGGCAAGACTTGCGAGTGAAAGAGACAAGTTTAGTTTTAGAGGAATTAAGGGTCATTAACCAAGAAGAACACCAGTTACTAATGGAATCTAAATCAGTTTGCAAAGATTGGCGGTCAGAGTCGTTAGAAATGCTACGGTATATAACACAGTCATCAGCGAATAATCTGATTTTGGATGATACGCAGGCGGGTAAGTCATTTATGAAGATTAGAAAAAGTAAAGGTCCCAAAACGCTTCCCTGGGGAACACCGGACGAAACGGGTGAGGAGGACGAAAGATGATTATTGACAGAAATGAACTGAGATCGACATGCAAGAAAAGCTTTAACCCAGGCAATAACATCGGAATGAATGTTCAAGTGGGTTAGTTTGAGCAAAAGTCTGTGATGGGGGACCCGGTCAAATGCCTTAGAGAAGTCAAGGAATAGCGCATCGACTTGTTTGCCTGCATCCACTGATGAAAAGAGGTCGTGAGTGAAGCCGGAAAGTTGAGTGTCACATGAAAAACCCCTTCGAAATCCATGCTGGTATTTGAATATGATGTTGTGGTGCTCAAGATAGCTGATAATATTAGTGTAAACAACATGTTCCATTAGCTTAGATATGGAGCTAGTTAAGGATATTGGACGATAGTTGAGGGGATTAGAGTGGTCACCAGATTTGAATATGGGTATTACTTTAGCTACGCGCCAATCGCTAGGAATCGATCCAGATGATAATGACTAAGAAAAGAGTGATGACAATACTGGATAAATGCTCTCAGAAATGTTTTTCAGAATCTTGTTGTTAAAGCCCAGCGGATCAGAGCTAGAAGTTAGTTTAACATTATTCAGGAGGGTTTTAATTCCTTCGTCATTAATAACTATTTGGGGCATAGAAACCTCAAGAAATCGATCTAGGCTGGGAGCTGTAGCGATGTCTTCTAAAGTAAATACGGATGAGAATGCTGAAAGAAACATCTGAGCACATTCGGATGCAGGAATTGGAGTGTTGTTCGAGTCAGTAAGGATAATGTCATCAGAGCTGCGGGGATTAATAACGCGCCAGAATCTTCGTGGGTTATTGGTGATGATTGTTGGCAAAATATTGCTGAAGAATTCCCTGCGGGTCTTTTTTAGTAATACTTGGTATTCTTTATCGCTTTGCTTATACCTTTCAAGAGAATGAGTAGTTCGATGCGCTTTGGCTTGCCTGTACAGACGTTTTTTTTTGTTATTAGCTCTACGAAGCCTGAGATCAAACCAGGGTACACTTGGGTAGCACTTTATCGATATAAGAGGAATGCACTCATTGATGAGGTTAGTAAGTGTAGTTTTGAGCAACATTCAGTTCTCCTCAACAGAATGAGAGGACCAATCAGAAAGGTATTGCACTGAGAAGGAGGTTAATTCGGAGTTCATTTTGTGAAAGTTAGCCCTGTTGTAGCATCTTATCTTTTTTGGAACAGTTTTCCTTTCGCTGAACAGATAGTTGATGTGCCCGGTGATAATGTCGTGATCGGAAAGGCCTTCATGATGAATGACATCTGAACAAATATTTGGGTCACTGGCTAAGAAGAGGTCCAGAATGTTTGAAGAATGCACCGATGACCGAGTAGGTTGAGAGATAATTTGAGATAACGAAAAGTCGAGACACGTCTGTATGAAGGCATGGGCTTCTTTGTCACTAGGAGGGGCAGACAACATATCCCACCTGATGTTAGGAAAATTAAAGTCACCGAGTATGAGCAAAATAGAATTCGGGAAACGCGCACACACTTCATCTAATAGGCGATGCAATTCCTCAGCAAAACCGTCACACATGTCAGGAGGACGGTAAAACACTCCAATTATAAGGTTAGCAATGCCGCATTTCAAAAAAAACAAACACACATTCAATGAAAGAGGTGACTATTACAGGTATAGCTACAATTTCCTTCTTAATTGCAATGAGGGCACCGCCCCCTCTCCGGAACTTCCTATCGCAACGAAAAATATTAAAGCAGGATTCAGTCAGCAGAACACTACTGTCTGGGATAGCATCGTGCAACCATGTTTCCGTTAAGGCAACAATCGTGGCAGAATTAGAGTCAATGAAGGAAGAAAGAGCAGCGGCTTTAGGAACAACGCTTCTGATGTTAGCGTAAAGAAAAGAAGTGAACTTAACTGAACGCTCGGAACAGGGTGGAAACGAAGATGAAGGACCGCTTAAACGGAGCCTAGCGTTAATACTTCAAAAGTTTATTCAATATTAGTTAACCAGCCGGCTAGTTAGCCCGTCTTAGCGTGCTGACAATGTCATGCCGACAAAAGTGCTCTTTTAACTAAAAAAAACCTATTTTTAAAAATTGTGTAAAGTCTTAGGTGAAACACCCTGTATATTGGCCCGTCCGTGCCCGAAGAGGTCTGGATAAAACATGACCACGTATGGTGTACACGACGTACCGCCGCTAGATAGGAAGTCAGCAGGGTGAGCTTGTAACAAGAAGAACGTGTAGCAGTAGTAGAAGATGACAGATCGTACATGGGCCTCACTGCAAGCCCGCAAGAGGAGCGCAAAAAAAAAGAGGGATTCTTTCAAGCTGTATAATTACCGTGCTGCATTTCATGCAGTGTGAATTCAGGACTAGCACAGACTAACCACACCCTTCGTCAACGCTGCGAATCACTTCTAGAAAAGCCACTTCATGGTTTTCTACATCACCAGAAATATGCCGGCCTCACTATGGTATAGTCATATACAACTCAAGACCGAAGCGGCAGACACCCCTAAGAGGAGGTCCTTCAACCAATGCCATCGACCATTTGTCACGACATCGCGGTTAATCCCTCTGAGTGACATCGGAGGTGGCTGTCAGGAGCCCGCGTGAAATTAAACAAACCGCGATGTCATGACAATCAGCCGATGCCATTGGCTATAGAGGACATCCTTTGGGGAGTTTTTGCCGCTTCGTTGCTAAGTTAAATCTGATGCGAACCTCGCTCGGTGAGTCAGCACTTTGATCAACGCACTGCCATTTCATTGAATACTTACTGATTTTTCTGGTTACCTACTCGTATGGTAACCAGTCTGGAATAAAACCTGACTTGTGTGGTCTTTTCAATGCTGTTTACACTGTCACATTTTCGCTCCCTCGTATCCGTATTAGCAGCGAGAGCTGTTAACGGCTGTTCCCCGAGATCTCGGTGTCGTCGCCGTCGTCGTCGTAAAGGGTGCCCACATGGAGTGTGGGAGAGAAAGTGGAGAAAAGAGAAGCGCGCAGAGGGAAGAGGAAGGAAAGGGCGAGTGCTGAAGCGAGAGTAAAGAGGTTGTGAGAAAATGAAATGAAATAAAGACAAAGACAAAGGAAATGCGTGCCCAGTGGAGAGGAGGACAGTGACGAAGGCATGACGAATCACGCTTACCGTGCGGATGATTTGCCTACTGACATGGTAACCAGTCATGGAATAAAACCTGACTTGTGCGTTCTTTTCACTTCTGTTTATAGCAGAAATAAGTACCCGTACCTTAGTTCCTTTGTTCTGATTTCTTGCATAGCCAATCGGATATATGCTCCCCCCCCCCCCCTTCCCTCCCACCCGGGCGAATGCCGCTCCCTTTCTGACTTCGCAGAGCACCGATCTTTAAAAGGCTTAAGGTTGCACGCTTTTGTTTACCTTATTCATGGATGGCCGAATGAAAAAGCCATAGCTTGGGCACTATTGGAGCTACAATTGTATGCGTGCAACCAGAATGTCACGAAACGCAAGAACGTATACTGTGACATGGTGCAACATGACATGACACGACCCGACGTGGCATGATAAGATTTAGCAAACTTAACACACCTTCGTTGCGCTTTCATGTGTCACGTTTCACTTTTACGACATCAACTCAGATTCAACTCTGAAATGAGAGAGAATGAAAGGGGCTCCTTTGAAAGGACTTATCGTAATAAGACGGTCTGACTGGACAGCGTCGAAATCAGCCAGAATTTCCACCACTCTGACAAGGCTTCTGTTCAGTGCCCCGAAGGCAGAGGCGCGAACAAGGCACTTCACACGTCGTGAGGTATTCGGCCTGCGAACCTAGTCGAGAGTGGTCCCCACGACTGATAGAGGGGTACTTCACAGTTTCATGTAATTAGCACAGACACCACCCGTGCCCATATTCTTTCTTTTGCCCCAAAATATGGTCTTATCTGTGCACGAACCAGCACCCGCTAGGCTTATCTAAATTTGTCTCTTTGTCTTCTGACGAAGTTGGCTAAGTTTTTACTTTTATAAATTAAATACATAACTAGTCCCTTATTGATCGACCTTGCGGGCTGCCCACTTATCCATGTCTGACATCTCTCTTTTTTTTTAAATAATAAAAACCATCCATAGCCAAGAGGAGCAGCTCGAAACACGTACGTGCCTCATTAGACGGCCTGAGGATACTGAGGATATCCTGCGTTCAGTGAACTTAGGTGCCTCATTCTCGATAGCCTCATCTAGATTTTATGAACAGTGCGCACTCAAAGGGGACGAATTAACTCTCAAAATATTTTGTCTCTCTACCACACAAACGTTCAATTCGAGGAAGACTACAACAGCTTCGCCGCTGGCCTGCCGCGAACCCCCCCCCCCCCCCCCCCCCCCCCCCCCCCCCTGATACTGCCAAAGAGGAGCTGTTGCTGCATGCGTCCTTTGACCAAGCAATTTCGGCGGCTTCCATAATTTCCAGCATCACCTTATCTATCTGCTTGATTACCGCTTTTGTCTGCTTGAAATACAGCTGGTAAGTTTTTATTTTGGAGTCTCTTGCAATTTCGTCCCCGTTGATTACGCGCGTTGAGTACAAAACATGGCATACCGACTCGCCCAAACATCTGTTCTGACAAGCCGCATCCAGAACCACTTTCAGCTTCTTAACGACGTCTCCATGCCTACGCGATGCTGCATCCGGTCACGCAAGCCACTCCGGCTCCCCGGTTCCGAAACGTTGGGTTTCAAATTAAAAAAAAAAAAATGGGTGGAGGCGTTATAGAGCTTACTATAAGCTTCTAATACTGTCCTTTAAAAGCCGCAATGACGTTATCACGGAGTCGAAAGGCGCCCTCCGCACATTGCGGCGTCTTCTGAACTCCAACGTTTTGGCGCAGGAATTTCGGGATATGCTTGGCAAATCATCCGTAACAATACGCGTGCAATGGGACCGTCTAAACGCATGCCCCACACATGCTTTGGCGGACGGAACAAGCCATAACCCATCTGGTCGTTCTTTCGGCACATCACGCGAACACTTCACTTATCGCGCGTCACCGACCGCCCTGACAGTCTTGAACGCTGGAAAATGCTTTGCTACGAAGATAATCCCTTCGTGTCACCTCATCTCTGCGTTAACCTGATCCTGGCCGACAAAATTCCACCCCACCTTCGGCGATTCCTTCCCCTTCTGACCACTCCTGTCCGCAAGGAGGACACTGGACTCCTACTCTGGACCTTCCCCTCCTTGCATGCCCTCTGGCAAAAACACCTGCTCCGATGCTGAGGTCGACCAACGGAAGTGGAAGTTTAGATGTCGGGACGCCACCACCGGACTTTACTGGACGTCCTTCGAGAATCCGGCGTGAATCTATACGTGTAGGGTACTTCTTTATGCCAGAAGGCACGCGGTCACAATGAAAAAAAAAAAAAATCTGGGTCACACAAAATGCGTTTTTCTTGCGAACAGAACGAACGAAGCATACTACTACCATCATTAGTATACGCGTCCTTATCGAGGTCGATTCCAAAGTGGGACGAAGGCCCTTACTAATGATAACCTATTTGCGAATAAGAAAATAGAAATCTTTCCTTTCAAAAAGCAGAACATCGCTCATTCCCAGTCTTGCAAGCAGGAACGTTGCTCCTGCTTTAATCTCTGTGTGTAGAAGTGAGTACCGGGTGAATCGGCAAGCGACCAGGACTCTTCGGGCCAAACGACTGGCAAGTGCACGATTCATTCAGCCCTGTCTGGAGCGGAGCGACCGAGTGATCGAAACGAGACCCTTGATCGATCGTTTTGCTTGACGGAGTGGCGGACACGTCGATCCCGACGGCAATCTGTTTTCCGTAGCCACGCGCATTTCAGTCCGTCTGTACGGACCGGACCGCTCACACGGCGACCATGCACTCCTATGGAAGAGTTGAACGTGGAGGCCTGCGCCGTTGTCACGGGGCACCTCTACCACTGCCGCTGAATACGAGCGCGCTACAGCTGCGCGACAAAAGGAGAACAGAGAAAAAGGAACGAGACAAACGTCTAACAACTTCCAGGGTAGTAATTACGTCAGCCAGCGCTAACTAACAATACCTTAGCGAGTCGTCAGTCAGCGGACGTGTCGCCAACTTTTTTCATCTGTTTTGTTTGTAGCTGCGCTACGCGGGTCCCTTGACAATGGTCGAAGACAGCTCCGCCCGCTGTCTTCGAGCAGCACCGATGGCGTCCCATCAAGGCTCTGCCTCTTTTACCCCCCCCCCCCCCCCCCTCCCCCACCCTCTTTTCTTAGCACCCACGGCCAACAACGATCTGCTGAGCTGGAGATTTCGTCTTCCCCGTGTCGCGTGCCATGCTCTGGCGACAGCAGCAGTGGCAGAAAGAAGCAGCAGCAGCGGCATCGCCATCGACGGGTCCGCTGCCCTCCTCTTCTCTCCCCTCCACTCTCTTTTCTCCCAGCATACGTTGCAGTATATGGGGGGGGGGGGGGGGGCCTTTCGCCCCCTCCCCCCACCCCGCCCCGCACTCCTCGCCGCTCGTTCGATATATCGGCGGCTCTCCAAGTCTGATCGCTTATGGATGCGGCGCCCAGCGCTCAGCTCAAGCGCGTCGCCCTGCGTACGCGTGCTTGTGTGTCCACTGCCCGAGCCGCGACGCCGCTTTGTCGTATTGTAATGGTTCCGCCGAACCAGGGAGAGAAAAGAGGACGAGGAGAAGAAGAGAGGGAAAGGGTGTGAGAAGGGTGTTCTCTCAGAATTGCCGCGGCAGGGCAGGCTCGGATGATGAGGGGGGGACCCTCCTGTTTGCGCCGACATCTCAATTGGGCACCGCCTTGCCTTCTCCGCCGCCTTCTTTCTCCCTGTTCTCATAGCGGCCGTCGACTGAACGGCAGGGCACGCAAAGAGAAACGCTGAACCTGGGGCCCTCTTTTTTCTCCCTCGTTCGTTTTCTTTCTTCCTTTGTTCACACTTCTTATTGTGTTGACGCAGCGTCCGAGCGAAGTCCGGGCACATCTGCATGAATCTGATAAGCGCCATGCCCTAAACTCGCTCTGGCGAGGAATACTTCTAACGGTGTACGGTAAACACAGTTTGCGCGCCGTACTCACAGAGCTGCTAGTAATTTCGGTGTCAGCCGTCCGTGTGTTTGTTAGCCCGAAGCAAAATAAAAAAAAAACCCTGCAGGTACGGTAAGTGTGCGTTGAAAACGTGCTGAGGGCGACGGAAGTATTGACGGTACAGTATTTATGTAGTCAGTGCGCGACATGTGGGCGACACAAGTAATGATGAGAATGTCTGGCGGTGTGAGGCTCTCGATTATGTACTCACTAGCCACTAGCGTTGAGAGAGAGTTATTTTCAGGTCAAAACAACGGAAGCGGAACGCACATCATTCGTCAAAGACATCCGGGCCAGTGTGTATTCTCCTAAGCCAAGTGAGCGTGGTCCCCGTTGCATATGGGGCTTCCTACGCTCCGAAACGGTAGGGGTACGCATGTTTCAACTCCCCGCTATTTAGAAGAGACGGCTATGGGGAACAAGCTATTCTTCACGGCTCGAAACAAACTCCGTGGCTTGAGTATTTTAAGGCGAAAGACTTTAATGGCTCGTCGTTGTCGACAGAAGGTTGTCAGCAGAGGTGTCACGCTTTTCGGTTGGTCGGATTGGTTATGACGTCAGAGTGCACGGATTCGGAGTAATGAGGTCACCCACGGATGCCTAACGCCCCCTTTTGGAGCACACGGCAACTAATAAAAAATAAGTTGTCGTCCGCTCCGACAGGGGTGTAAGGCGTCCATGGGTGACAACATAACATGCCTCATTACTGCGAACAAAGCCATGGATACAACCGAACTCATCGAAGCAGAGTGCTAAAGAAGCAGTCAAAGTCGGCAGTCAAAGTGTGTAGTTGCAATGTTTAGTCAAAGTGTGTAGTCAAATAAAGCACTAGTACAGCACAAACAGTCTCGCAGTCAATGCCAAACACATGCGCCAGCAAAAACTTTCGCCTTGCAGCACTTTAAAGAGCCAAAGTGCCCCTTGAATTTTTTTTAAACAAAGCCGTACACATTGATACGAAAGTGCGACGATAAAAAAAAATGTTTATTTACAGGGGGAATTAGGTGTCAGGGGACGGCACGGAGCTGTCAGCGCTGAGCGAGTCCCCAGCTCAGTGCTCGCGCTCTTCGAATCCTAGGATATTTCGAAACAATGCAGCAGTGAACGTAAGGCTTACCCACCAGCCCCTTATAAAACTTTTCTAGAAAGTCTATACAATGTCTATGGACATCTGTCTATAAAGTTTATAAACTCTCTTTAGACAAATCCTAGAGAACAGTCTGTAGTCAATACAAATGTTATAGAGAGTCTATAGAAAATCTATAGATTTATGGCCGTACACTTTTAGTAGACGTTTATCTATGGGCAGAATAAATAGGCAAGAAGAAATGTCTATAGGTAGGCGATAAGAGTCCACAAGTAGTCTATAGGCTGTCTATAGACCATTTTTTGTTAGGGGCACACGAAAGCCTAAACAGGCCCCATTCCAAGACTGAAGAAAAATTCAAGCGGGAATGCATCCCAGTCTCCTCCTATACAATCGCGTGCTCCCGACCAGGTATACGGACTCGTGCCCATGGTGTGACAGTCAGTATCCCATGCTAATCCACTGTGCATGAGAATGCGAGGTCAGATATGCAAGTAAGAAATCTATATGCACTTCACGGGAGCAGTGGGAGTTTCTGGTGGCCGACTCTGACCCCTGCCTTCAGCTTCAGCTGATGAGCTTGGTCAACGACGCCGCTCAAGACGGTGGAGTCAGGGAAAGAGAACCCACCCCTGGTATTTCAACCCTGCCCCCTCCTTCTGTGGTTCCCCAATAAGAACTTTCTCTCTCGCGCAAGCTCTTCGAGCTTTTCGTGTTAGCACTGCATTACATTGCGGCGTAGCGATATCTACTGTTATACATAAACGGCTATTACTAGGTGTGTGCTGAATTGAGCAGCCTATGACTATACAACGCATTATAAATACAATGAAAAATTACGGGATTATCGGAGATCTCTTGCGAAAAATCAGCGAAAGCAGTTAGATTTACGGCAGAGGGTTACTTAGATGCTTCTACGCTAAGCAGATGACTCCCACGCTTGACAGAATTGTTCTGGAGGGTGCAGATACGGTGGGGAGATGGCTGGTGGGTGCTGCTTTTGGAGGGTGCAGGCTCCTCACTTGAGGTGGAGGTGCGACTTCAACAGGCGCCAGATTTCCGGAGAGGTTGGTGGACAGCACCGCCGCTTTCTCACTAATAATACACAGCCATGACGAGGCAGGTAGCATAAAGTTTATGCAGCGATGGCGTAGGAACACTGTGTTCATAAACATCTGTCAGACGGTGCTCTAAGCTGTTTCGTTTACACATCAACATCTTCTAGTGGCCCACAAGGCATGTAAGCCTTAGGAGGCATGAGATGCCTTCCTATTTGCGACATCTTGATTCTTCCCGCGTATAAACAGAGTCGGATTAGCTGTGCACTCACGCGTTTCTGCGTCAAATTCCCAAACTCACGCTAGGAAACAAGTGCGGTTCCTTTGCCCGATCATTAAGTTCTACCAGTCATCGAGTATCAGTTTTAGATAGCGATGTCTCGTGCACCATTGGTTTTAGTCGTTCGAACCTCGTTGCCACGACGCCGGCACACCCTTCTAGCTTAGCTTGGCAGCGGCCTCGCGTATTCTATCCACAAAACGCCCTCGCAGGCCTAATTAATCGATGCAAGCAATCATGCAAGGCGTAAACGTTGCATTCACGAACCGGTTTTATCTGCGTAGAATGTCGGCGTACCAGTCACGCATGCACCTGTGTCCCAACCGCATTAAAATGCGTCACTAAATTCGCCAAAGTCTGCAGGCGATTTTAGCGTTCATCATCATCATCATCATCATCAGCCATACAACGGCCACTGCAGGAAAAAAAATGGCTGTGGTTTAGCTCTGGTTGAACCTGGAGTGAAGCGAGAGCTGGAGTGGTTCCTTCTCCCCCCCCCCCCCCCCCCTTACTCGACACGGCGCATGCGCACGGCTGTTGCAGCTCGGTTTCGCCGGTGCGCCGCGCCGCCGGCACCAGCAGCTGCTCCGCACCACGTGACCAACCCGCGTGACCAACCACGTGACCAACGGCACCGCCACGGAGCTCAAGGGGTACCACGCTGAAGGCTCGAAGAGCTGGCGTAGTGTAGCTCTCGCTACAAAAGACCTCTCCCATATCGCTCATATGAAGCTTGTCCTGTGCCAGCTGCGGCGACCTCATCCGTGCAAACTTAATGTCATCCGTCCACCTAACTTTCTGCCGCCCCCAGCTACGCTTGTGTTCTCTTGGTCCACATTTTTGTGTTACTATAGTCGCATACAACTTAAGTCTGCACTGAAGCTTGGGACGCATTCAGGACCGCAGCAACGAATTCCTCCACTACAAAACAGTAGTCAGTTGGTAAAACTTTTCTTGTTTCAAAACAAGAAGCGAATAACCAAAAAAATATAAGGTTATAAAATTACAATTAAAACATTACAATTTTGATACCTGGCTCGTTTAATGTGCCCAAACATTAAAACGTTGATTTCATTTAGGGTTGTGATTAAATACAGGACGCCGCGGACCATGGCGCACTGCTACCAACTGCTTTTTTTTAATTTGTATTCAACTATACAATAGAGATTTTAGAGGCAACTATCACGGAGAGTAGTTGCGGTGTGTGTGTGTGTGTGTGTGGGGGGGGGGGGGGGGGGCTGCACCACTGCACAGCTAATGGGGCCAATTCAGAGAAAATGGGGATAATTTAGTTTTCCACAGAAATCTCTCCCTAGTGCTACTGTAAACAATATTTGATCTGTTGATTAGCCTAGCGCTTGCCATTACGCACTGCTAACTGGTTGCAGAGCATGACTCGGAGGTGACGTCATTGAGACGTATGGTGCCTAAAAATCTTCGCGTTTTGCAGTGACCGGACAGCCACCGCAGATGTGTAAACATTCAGCCCTTATAAAAATGGTCTATAGACTTTATATGAACAATATTGCCTTCTTATAGATATTTCTCCTTGTCTATCTATAGTCTACAGACAATCTATAGAAAAAAGTCTACTAAAAGTGTGTGGCCATAAATCTGGTTTGGTTTGTGGGGTTTAACGTCCCAAAGCGACTAAGACTATGAGAGACGCCGTAGTGGAGGGCTCCGGAAATTTCCACCACCTGGGGTTCTTTAACGTGCACTCACATCGCACAGTACACGGGCCTCTAGAATTTCTCCTCCAAAGAAATTCTAGCCGCCGCGGCCGGGATCGAACCCGCGTCTTTTGGGTCAGCAGCCGAGCACCATAACCGCTGGGCCACCGCGGCGGCGTGGCCATAAATCTATAGGTTGTCTATAGACTGTCTATAAGGATTTGTATAACCTGTTGACTATTCTCTTGGATTTGTCTATAGATAGTCTATAAGCTTTATACTCAGAAGTCTGCGGACAGTCTATATATTGTCTAAATAAATTTTTGTAAGGAAATAACACTGCCAACTATGCCAATCACGATAAAATAGTTCACTCATACTGCTGGATACCTCCTCGTATACAGTGGCGGCCAGAGTAATGCGGAGTTCGCTTAGGCAGTCGAACACCTCTCCTGCACAACTGATTGGAAATGAGAATGTCTGATAGTTATGCAAGTATGAGGGCCCCTTGTGCGCTCGAACATAAATGTAGTGTAAGAAAGAGAGTTGGGGTTTGATGCCCCAGAAGCTAGCGCCTACGAAAGAGAGAAAGAAGAAGGAAGGCGAAGCTGATGAAGTTCGGGTTTGCGCTTCCGAACGCCGGCCTGCTGAGCAGCACCGCTGGAACAAGGACTGTGGCCGTCCATACTAAATGTGCGAGTCGCCTCATTACCGTAGCAATGCTTCCTATTTCCTGTACGCAACGCAAAGCGAGGGTTGGGAGGCCGAAGCCTTCCCTGCATTACTCTGGCTTCGAGTGTTCAATTCACGATATTCAGGCCATCTGTCGTTTTATTAATACGAAACCGGTTATGTTGAGGCAGCAAAACGTGCTCACAAAATGTGTCGCCGGTTGTGACGTCGGTGATGTCATCAGTAATATTCTGAGGAGTGGTGTGGCGAAGTATACAGAGTCAGTGATTAAACAATATCGAGTCAGAGTCATGAGTCATCTGTCATTAGCGTAGTCATTAATTATTAATAATAATGATGATAATTGATGGTCCTAATTATCACCACCAGTTAATTATACTACTTAACGGTGATGATAATGCTGATAATTGGTTTGATTAATTAACATGGCTAATTAATGATACCATGTGGCGTCATAAGCGTGTGACGTCATCCATACATCTCATGACGTCGTGACTACACCCAATGAGAGTACAGCAACAAAATGCACACATCGTCGAGTGGTATCATCGGAGAACGAAGAGTGGCAGTCGGATCTTTGCGGAGTGGGTAAGTGGGTGTAGAAAGGCGTCGACTGGAAGCCACCAACGTCGCGGCAAACGCTAATGGTTTCGCATGCAAGATCGTCAGATGAGCCCATTTGGACGCATCTATCCATGCATAGATAGGCCTAAGGCTCGTTTTTAGGCCGAACCAGCATATAGCCTGTCGGTGGTTTCAAACATATGCTGCCTAAAATATCTGCTGTTCAATAAAGAAAGCGCCTTTCCTCGCTCACTCTCTATCTCGAGCGCATTTCTATACTGGCGCGAGTCGTGCTTGTGTTATCATGCCCTCCTGCGCCGCGGGGTTTCCCGCGTCGTCGCAGACTAAGCTTGAAAACGATCTTCCGTTCAGGTAAGAGCCAGCCGTAAGCGGCAGCCTTTCTGAATTTGTTGTCTCGAAGAGAGCAAGCCCGCAGGAGTTCTTTCTGGGCACAGATCTTCCGCTGAGTCGTCGGCGTCCTCTTTTCGAGTTCACTGAGGCGTGCCTTCGCGCGCGGCAGACCCGCATAGCGGGTGCACAGAAGCGTCCCGCGTTCCACGCTTTTAGCAAGTACCGGAATTCGAGCTCTGCTTCGAGCGCGAGCGACTCGTCCTACGCCCTCGCTCATGCTGGAGCAGCTGTGATAGAGTTATGTCACGAGTGACGTGGCCGACTCTTTTCAAAGCCCGGGAACTACCAGCTGCTTACTGAGGGAACTTTTTTTTGGAAACGCTCAGGCGCAACTTGAGCGGCACTGCATGAATGAGCAGATAAATGTAAAAAGGTGAGCGAGCTATGGAAACAAAAATGATATGTGTGACGTTAAGAGACCGGAAGAGGGCAGAGTGGGTGAGGGAACAAACGCGCGTTAATGACATCCCAGTCGAAATCAAGAGGAAATGGGCTTGGGCAGGGCATGTGATGCGAAGGCAAGATAACAGCTGATCCTTAAGGGTAACGGAGTGGATTCCAAGAGAAGACAAGCTTAGCAGGAGGCGACAGAAAGTTAGGTGGGCGGATGAGATTAAGAAATTTGCGGGGATACGGTGGCCGCAGCTGGCAAAGGACCGCGTTAATCGGAGAAATATGGGAGAGACTTTTGACCTGCAGTGAGCGTAGTCAGGCTGATGATGATGAAGTAGGTCGACGAGAGAGCTATATACACCTCCTGGGTCGCATGACGACAGACAGGGCAATAAGGTGAGCCGGTTCGGTACTGCATCGCTCTAAGATAACAGCGCACAAGACGTTTTACAAGAACGAGGGAAATATATACGGGACGTAGCGCTCACTGTGAAGTGAAGATATTATTAGCAGCACTTCACTCCTATAGTTTCGGTTTTAGACTACACAGGCCTACATTAAACAGGACTACACAGACTACAAGGGCAACTGCACCCCTTTTTGCGAATTTCGCGATAATCTGGGATTCAAACCTATATAGGCTGTAGGCAAAGCATGTCAAGTGTTTTTGCACTAGCATTTAAACTAATGACTTATTCGTTGATCGATTTTTGTGCTTTTCCTCAATGCTACAGAGGAGTGCGGGGAAGTTCAGCGTGACATCACGGAAGGTATGATTTCAAATTGCCGTTGTCGTCAGCCACACCCTGCTGTGCCTCAATGGACACTGTAAACAACTCTCAGCGGGATTGGCCTTCGGTCGCGTTGGTTTTTTTCAAAGCAGGCGTTTATGCGTTGGAAATGTAGCGATACCTTGGATGACGTCATCATGCGCCCTCCACTTGGCGTTGTGCGCTGCGGATAAGCTTGAAGGCTGCCGCAATTTTAATTGGTGATTACGTCACCATTTCAAACGCTAGCCCAAAAAGACTTAACATGCGTTACCTGCAAGTTTCACGCATTCGACCCTTTTAAGGTCATTGATTTCTAAAACCTATGCAGTTTCTCATTAAGGGTGACAGAGTGGATTCCAAGAGAAGGCAAGCGTAGCAGGGGGCGGCAGAAAGTTAGGTGGGCGTATGAGATGAGGGGGCTGCAACTGGCGAAGGACAGGGTTAATTGGAGTGACATGGGGGAGGCATTTTCCCTGCAGTGGGCGTAGTCATTCTGATGATGATGATGACATGAAAGAGGCCGACAGTTACTGAAATGAAGGTAAGAATTGTAGAATCACGAAAACGTGGTGCGTAATCTTTTAAATGAAAGAAAATTTCACAGAAAGGAGGAAGACCTCTTCGCCAGTGGGATACAAACTCACGACCACCGCGTGTCGCGTGCAGTGCCACGTTTTAAAGATATTGAACATCAAATTTCGGAGCAAACGCATGACACATACACAAATGTGTTAGACTCTGCTTACGGTAGCGGAATTAAGTCATGTTCCAAGCG
This sequence comes from Amblyomma mixtum, assembly GCF_055824585.1. NCBI lineage: Eukaryota > Metazoa > Arthropoda > Arachnida > Ixodida > Ixodidae > Amblyomma > Amblyomma mixtum. The sequence continues at coordinate 36,116,731 of NC_143012.1, read as the reverse complement.
TTTCCTCTCTATATAGCAAGGGATGGAACTTCACCGCGATAGTTGCTTTCGCAAGCTGCCCCTGATGTTCCCCAGTCCTTGCCTCCAGGAATGTCCCACATATATACATTTACTACAACTAAATATAGTCGGATACAACTAAAGATGGAAGCGGCAGATACCCCTCAAAGGCGACCCTCAAGCCAATGGCGTCGACCGTCTTTCATGACGCCGTGGTCACTCCTATTATCTGCATCCCCTTTTATCTGCCACCCCCTACGGCTTCGCGGTAGCAGGTCATGATGATCATCATCATCAGCCTGACTACGCCCACTGCAGGGCAATGGCCTCTCCCGTCTCTCTCCAATTAACCCTGTCCTTTGCCAGTTGCGGCCACCTCATCCCCGCAAACTTCTTAATCTCATCCGCCCACCTAACTTTCTGCCGCCCCCTGCTACGCTTGCCTTCTCTTGTAATCCACTCCGTTACCCTTAAGGAACAGCGGTTATCTTGCCTTCTGCATTACATGCCCTGCCCAAGCCCATTTGTTCCCCATGATTTCGACTAGGATGACATTAACTCGCGTTTGTTCTCTCACCCACTCCACCCGTTTCTGATCTCTTAACGTTACACCTATCATTTTTTCTTTCCATAGCTCTCTGCGTTGTCCTTAAGTACGACGGCGGGAGAATCAGTCGACGCTATTGGTCGGAAGGCCCGCTTTGCGGATAATTTTCTGCTTCGGTCTTGACTTGTTTCCGACCATAGTACATGCGGCAGCTTTTTCGTGATTTCTAGAGAAAATGCAACGCAAGCAGGCGCCCCAATGGCACTAAGTCCAGAGGACGTAAACAGTTAAGTGAGTTTTCTCCTTTAAGCGACAGCTGTTACGGACATGTTTACTGGTCAGGCAGTGTTGGCGTTGCCGTAGCACAGCGACAGTTCGGCTCGTCACAATACAGTGACGACACACATGACGTCACATGACGTCAAACGCAGGGTCCTTACGGGTGACAGCAGACTTGCATCACAAGCATTCCACCAGGAAAGAAGACAAAGAGTAATAGTACGCAATAATTTTTTCACCATAGCAAAAAGATGTCGCAGAATCTAACGTTACACACTGATAAGCGTCCTGTTGCTTTTTACAGCGCAGCTGTTAATGGCTCGTTTGTCGGTTGAACGGCGTCGACGATAATGGCGGCGTAACCAGATCACGTGAACACTTACACATACCATAATTACGGACTGATCACGTGACCCATACAGAATTTCTGATTGGTTTCAGAGTAGAGACGCATTCACCAACGCGACTCATGCAACGCTCTGTCTGGTTCCCAGGATCGTGACGCCATGACGCATGTTACTTGTACGACGGTTCTGATTGGTTCTCAGAATATATGAAGTTTTTTCCAAGGCACTTAAGATTTGAGCAATACAAAAAAATGTGAATCGCCTGCTCCGGTGATTGCTGTGCTTCAGCCGTCGAGGAAGAATCACAGTGCCGGCGTCGGGAAGATCAAAGAAAGAAGAAAACAACTGAAATAAATAAATCATAAAAAAGCTCTGCTGTACCTATTAATTAATGAGTACCATAATCGTCCAGTGAATTTATTTCCGTGCTACTGTTATGATGGTGCCCGAAATACTGCGAATCGCACCTGAAGCAGGTATAATTGCAACTATCGATACCTCTCTCCTTACTGCGTGGAGCGGAAGACGTCGATGGCGTTTCGAAACGCACACGTCCAGAAGACGGACTGCGGCGTTCCGCCAAATCGCTTCCGATGCCCCGAAGCCAACTCGCTGTCCGAGATCAAAAAAAAATAAAATAAAATAACAAAAGCGAGCGTCGGATGCGGCGCGCACGCGAGCATCGGAGCGAAGACGAAGTCGACGATGGTGAAGACCGATGCTCGGACCGGCTCCCGAGGGCTCCGTCCAGCAGAACGTGAGTCGGCCACGCGGGGGGATCAACTTCTTTTCCGGGTCTCCCGAGGTGGTGCTATGTCCGGCGGCGGCGCCACCGTCGCCATTCGCGTCACGTCCCAACGGTCCGGGGTCAATCCGGCGTGAAATGAGCGGGGTTTAGGTATTTCCGGCTCGACTCATTAGGGCTCTTTATCTGCTCTTTGCTCTTTGGGTGCACCCCCTCCCCCCTCCTGGGGTGACAGGTGGGCCAGGCTTGTAAAGAGCCCGAGAGTTTTCGGAGATGGAAGTGAGCCGTGGTTCGGAAGTCGCCTATGGTCCATTGCCCGATGGACAGTTCATTGCGTCCACGGACAACTAAGCTGCTCGGAGGAGACCTATAACCCATCTTCGTCTCTCCAAAAGCGGAGAGGGAAGGTTGGTCGTCTTTCGCGAAGCGAGCCCTAATGATAACAGGGAGACTTTCAAAGACATCTAACCCTTAGAGTTCAACCCAAGGTTCAGGTGAACAAATGGGTCCGAATAGGCGGAAAATGACTATTTACGAGAGCGCTGGCACATAGCGCTATTCGCATCCTCTGTCTTCTCCGCAGGATGGCGGGAGTTCGGCTGAGATTGAAGTTGCTGATAAGGGCTCATCTTCCGGGCACGGAAAAAAACCGGGGAGATGTTTTTGGGAACGAATGAAGCTCTCATTGTACTCCGTCCCCTCAGATGGTCTGAGCGGGCAGGTTTACCCTATAGCTGTGGCCTCCCATCGCCCCACTTCGCAGTAGGAGGACGTGTCTATCACTGATAGCTTTTCCGGCGGGAGGGAAATGAGAAATGATGCAGTTTGCAGCAGTCGTTGAGACCGATGCAAGGGTTTCGCTGGTACCAATAAAAGGGGTGACCTGTTTATAATTAGATAAGCATGACGGAAGCCGACAGCCACCGCTACCAAGGAGCATAAGGGATGTCTTTTTTTTTAGTTTGTAGTTTTTAATCAATGGGAGATTAATAAAAGCACAAACAGACAGAGCCTGCCGTAGTCCAGTTGGTAGAACACCCGACGCGAAATTCGAAGGTTGTGGGTTCGGATCCCACCGTCGGCATGAGGCTGCTTTCCTTCTGCTTTTATTAATCTCCCATTGGTGAAAAACTACAAATTAAAAAAAAAAGGCGCTTCCAATGCTCCTTGGTTTCAGTTACTGTTGCCTTCCGTCATGTATGTCATGACCAGCATCGTTCTTCCATTCCCTTGTCTGCTGAATAGTTTAATTAGATAAGGTGCGTTTCGCAATCGCCGTATGATAGTTAACGGACCAGGTGATTGGTGGCGAATTTCCCTTCTAAATTTGGAGCACGTCTGGACCAACTCAGGATGTCGCTTTGGGACGTTAAACACCATAAACCAACCAACCTTTTCCTGCTCTTTTCAGAGCAAAGGTTTGACAGTGGCACATCTGGATTGAGCATCGCGTATTCGATTGGCAAAACAAGAGCGGTTTCCGAACCAAGGTCACTATGTAGAGCTGTGCAGACTGTTGAGCCGATGTAGGCGGATAAGATCGGAAGTCTTGAGACGACGAGAGCACGAGCAAACAAGGAGATACAGGTACTTTCTCTGGAAAGTATCTTAGAAAAAGGAAAGATAGCCGCAGATCTGCTCCCCGCTCCCCCGTAACATGGACACCGACATGCACGAAAACAGGCGACAATCGCGGGCTCGAGCTCTTGAGAGACAACGCGGCTCCCGACCCGGTGTATATTATGTAGACGTGGCAGGGCCATCGCCCACGGGATTTTACACGGCCGCTGTCGTTCACCATTAAATGCACTTTTGATGGACTCTCTTTTCAAGTCCCGAATTCAATGCGAGCCGAGGAAGTAGCGATAGCGCTTGCTGCCGCCCACGCCAATTCGAGAATCATCATTACGGACTCCCGAAAAGCATGTGATCATTACTTGGCAGGGGAGATCTCCCCCTTAGCTGCTTGTATTCTAAGACGTACTGCCACTGATCCAACACCCAAAAGAATCATTTGGGCTCCTGGCCACCAGGGCTTACGAGGTAATGAGGCCGCTGACGCGGCTGCCCGAGCGCTTACTCACCGGGCTCCTCATCCCAGCTCTTCTGGCTCGGAGACTAACCAGCCGCTGCTGCGATTCAGGGAAATTATAACGCATTATAGCGACATCCACCGCCTTTTCCCGGCCCCTAAAAAGGGCCTGAGTAAGACGGAGAAGCGAACTTTAAGGCGCCTGCAGACAGGTACTCTACACTCTTAGAAAAAAAGGTAGTGAAAACGTAGTAACGGCTGCTGTTACAACCTTTTTTTAACCCTTACTACCTATGTACTATGTTGCTACGACCTTGTTACTACCTCGAAAGAAATTAAGTAGTAACAAGGTAGTCACTTCTGCTGTTACTACGTTTTTTGGCAGTTACTACACTTGTACTACCTCATTATAACCCTGGTAGTATCCATTACTACCTTGATCTGGAAATGGATGATCGGAATATGCACATGTACGTATACTAACATTCCCGGTGACATTGCTACTCAATGCCCCATGTTTTTATACAATGAAAAGGGTTTCCTAATTGGCAGCAAATCTAACAAAATTGCCAGTGCTGTTTCGCGTATGTGTTCCATTCTTTAGTTTGATTTCTTAATTGCACTTTTTCACCAACCCCAAGCTATTGTGCCTGACTTGTGCTCATTTTTCCTTCTGGTTTACTACAAGATGCATAAAAATGGGCGTTGAGTTTCTGATGTCATGTTCATGCACTCCTTGTGACACATTAGAAAGTCACCACGAAGTCAGGTATTCATGTCTTTCAACAATAAAAACTCAGCAGAGACTCTTTTTCGTTAACACAGAAGATTTCCTTATGTCATTGGCCATCAGCCACTGAAAGGTCCTTCTCAACAACATTGTTGTCCCGTGCGAGAATGTGGATGCTGCTGCTACATTTACACGCAATGAAAAGAACAAGAAACAACTGTGGCTGCACATATCACGGCCCATAAGTTCACAACTTAACGTCTGGTGGCGTGGCGTAGTGGTTAGCGTGGTAAACAGGTTCGGAACAACTTGAGGATAGAAAGTCAGAGGTCGGCGGTTCGAATCCTCCTCGCAGGCATTTTTTTATTTCTTTTTTTGTTTTTGCCCTAGTTTTTTTTTATTTTGGCTCTTATTTTGCACTATTACTATCTTGTATACATAAGATTCTAATGTCAAAAGTCATTAGATTATTTCTTAAGGTGTTTTCTCTCGAGAGGTAGTAAATGTTACTACCTCGCAGTTACTACGTACAGTTACTGAGAGGTAGTAAATGTTACTACCTTGCAGTTACTACGTACAGTTACTACCTAGGTAGTCATATATCTGACAGTCGTTACTACCCCAAAATGTAGTAACCTCAACTACCTTTTTTCTTAGAGTGTACTCTGTCCTGCAATCTTAAAGCATTACGATCCTAACACGGATGAGCGATGCCCGCACTGTGGGGAGACCTGTGATATCTTCCACATGGTGTGGGCATGTACTCAAAATCCCCACCTCCCCCCTTCCCCTACCCCTTCCAGAGAGGCATGGGAGACTGCCCTCCTCAACTGCTCCTCGCTTGAGTCCCAAAGGGCTCTGGTGAAACGGGCTAGAGACGGGGCATTGTCATGCGGTCGGTGTCCCGGACCAGGGACGCCGACCATGTAGCGGGGCCACTCTGTGGCTCCCAAACTCTATTTCAGTAATTAAAAGTTTTCACCACCACCACAGGAATCTATTGTGAACCGCGGTAACAAACACTCTTGAGTATTAGCAGCAGTACCCGTGGATGCTAAAACACCGTGACGGATTCTTACACTGCCACTCGAATATGAACCTCTATATGCTCGTGGAGGCAAAAGCGCCGCGACGGATTTGTACACTATCTTCCACACTCTAAACAGAAAGGAGTAAAAAGGGAGTAAAGCTGTCCTCTTACTCCGTTTATAAAATGGAGTGCGCTATAAAACGGCTTACACAGGCGTATTCGTGTTTAAAGTGCTGCAGACACCTCTCCAGCAGCGTTGGAGATCAGTGTGAATGAACTACTTGCAGTACGGGTGGACATTAACTATTTGAACTTTCAGCGAATCGAACTGAAGTAGAATGTCCAAAATTTTCGAATGCCGAATCGAATAGAAGAATATTCGATTCGCTATTCGGAAACTTCGGACATTCTCCCACACCTAGTCCTAATTCACGATGACTCCCTGAGTGTTCGCCTTTTTCATGGACGACCATGGGGACAGCTGCACCGGGGCCCACCGCCGTGTCCCCGTGACCTTATCTTGGGAACCCCGAGAGCGTTTGCTGATTAGGAATGCGGACAGTTGGTCTAGTAGTTAATGCATCGTAGAAAGCAACAGCCCAAAGAGATGAAAGAAGAAGCAAAGAAACAACGCAGTCGAAAAAAAAAACCAACAGAACCGTGCGAAAAATACGTCAAAATGTTTTTCGCCGTTTTGTCGTAACGACAGCTTTTTCTCTTGTTTTGTGGCATTTTTCAGTAGTACTGTAATTTTTTTCTGGTGTGTTCTGTAGTATATAGTCTTGCAGTAACCGCGCAAAGTTCTGTTGCTACTACACAAATTTGTTATTACAAGTTCATGAGCAACAATATTACAGAAAGCCTCTTGTGACAACAGAAAATTTCTTTGTTGTGTTTTCGAATGGGAAGCGCTGACTCGCTAATGAGGATTTATTAAGAAAACGCAGCGTGTGTACACAACGCCGGAAAATGTGGACAGAAGTCGGAACAGGCTCCTTCAGATATATCAACTCTTTCATGCAGGACGACCGATGGGTCCCTAACGACACGTGTGCTTGTTTTAACAGATATGGTTGGTCTCCGAAACCTGCCGATCAAACTGATTATTATGCCCGAACAAAACTGTTGTTTTGTTGATCATGCACAATAATCCCATTGGTCAGGAAGTTTCGGCGAGCTACGAAATCTGTTATATCAAGCACACGTGCGTTAATGATAATGACCCATCGATCGTCCTGCATGAAAAAGAGTTGGCATATCGGGAAGCGCCTGTCCGATTTCTTCTTTTTTTTCTCTTTCCTGTGCACTTTTTCCGGCGTTATGTACATACTATGGGTTTTCTTATTGAACCCTCAGTTGCGAGTCGGCGCTTGTGGAGTCCGTTCTTCGCTACGTCGATCGTCTCTTAGCGCTTTTATTTTCTCTGGTGACTCTGGTCACAAGAACCACAGAAGACCCATTCTCAAAACAGCCCCACTTACGGGCTGCCTATGTGAAAGTCCTAGCGAGCACAGCGTGCTACTGCGGCGCCACCCACGACAGCGGTAGGGGCAAGCACTATTACACATGCCAAAGCGTTCAAGACCCATCGGTACTGCGGTGTATTGCTATATTGCAGGTGCCAGAGGCCACAAATTTCAGTAGTTATAGCCCCAGCTGCTTCGTGCTGCACGCTTTTCTATGCGATCGTACATTTTTTACTTCTGCTTTTTGAGAACAATTTACAACGCTAAATTCGTTCGCGGATGTTTAAAAGTTCTCATCAATCCCAGCTTGGCTCCAAAAGACACAGTTTAAAAGATGGAAGTCCGCATGATGTACTGGTTAGCATTTTAAATTCCTTTTGCTGGGCTCATCATCATCATCAGCCTGGCTACATCCATCGCGGGGTAATGACATCTACCTTTAAGCTCCAATCATTACCAGGTCATCTGCCAGTTGCGGCCACCATATCCCTGCTAATTTCCTAACCTCATCCGTCCACATGAATCTCTCTCGCCCTCTATTAGGTTTGCGTTATCTTGGAATCCATTAAGTTAATCTTAACGACCATCTGTTAACTAGCTTTCGCATTACATGCCCTGCCCATAACCATTTCCACTTCCAGACCTCAGCTTGGACATCATGAATGCATTAGGTCTGCTTAGGTCTACTGCTTCCGTCAATGTCCACATGCTCTTTATAGCTCAGGACTATCTAGATGATATATTCCCTGGCCAGCAGATGAACACGGAACTTTTCAGTCATGACACAGAACGGCTACGCTGTTTACAGCCAAGAAAGCTTCCCATAATGTCTAACCATTGATTACTATTCGCCTTCTTCTCAGAGTGAGCGTGACGTCCCTATGCCGTCCCTCTTGGCGTCACTGTGTTCGGACCACTCACCGTGGCGCGTTACAGTGACGTCATCAGTGACGCCACGGCGCCTTCACCAATCAGCGTGGCGTGCTTCAACAACGCCGCTGAACCGGGAAACGAGCACTTAACAGATGTCGCTGTAAAAAAACAGGCGCACCAGCACCATTAACACCAACCTCTGCCAACTGAGAATGTTATCGCTGGCGCACTTCAGTAGTACCAGACTACACCATCTTTTATTTGAAATATCTTACTGGCCCGTAAGGCATTGTGTAAGGGGGGCGTCAAAGTTCTAACAATTTCTAACGGAATAAGCAGAACGGAATGAAAAGAAAAATACAGTGCACAGCAGAATTGCATGAACACATGATAAAAAGAAACTTAATGAAGTTAACTACGGAGAAATAAGAAAAAGAGATACGCAACACATGTTAAATCACAACAAGAAAATAGTATGAAATGCTCGTAGCTCATGTTACTATCAGTGCTTAATCAAGCAAGTTGTGATACAGCACAATTCACGATATGCTGAGCGTGGAACTCGCTCAGTCGAATTGCAAAGTCAGTCTTTCGCCGCTGCGTTGATGATGATGATGTCCTCGGGCTGAATTCTCTGGGCGTTCCTTCTTCATCTTCGTCCCTGGACGTGGATTCACTCTCTCCCTCTCCACTCCTCCCCCACTCGCAGGCGGCACCTGCTCCGCACCACGTGGCCGGCCACGGCGCCGCCATGCTGAAGGGTCCAAATGCTAGCGTAATGTAGGCGCGCGGCGCGCACACCAGCTGCGGGCTATGACGTCACTCCGCGCATGCGCACAGCTGGCGGAGCGGGGGTGCCACGGTTCAGCGCGCCGCCACGCTGACCTCGCGAAGCGGCTGGCGAAGTGTAGGTATCGCTACAGAAGATGTGACAAAAGGCATGTTAAGCGATGGCTTCAGTGAAATGTGTGGTGTGAAGGAGTGTATCTGAAAGAGACAGAGATGCTATGTTATCTGGTAAATAATTCCATGATCTGATCTCTCAGGGAAGTGCCGATGAATTAAAAGCTAATCTGTCGCCGTATAACTGTCGCACGCAGGACAGCCGCAGGCCGCGCAAGCCGTCAACCGCGCCGTCGTCCCAGCAACAGGAGCAGCAGGGGACGCGCGAGCCCCTGCGCAAGGCCCTCAGCCCCATCTTCATCACAGTGGTGATCGCGCTGGTGGTGGCCATCGCCATGGCCATCATGTACCGCAGGCGGCTCTTCCAGGTCATGCACAGGAGGTCGCTCAGCTTCGCGCCGGAGAACGCCTCGGAGGCTGCCGACGGCCACACGTGACGTCACGAAGAGGACCGCCGTCATCCGGTCACTTCGCCGACACATCCTGGGCGGTCGCGTCCAGGAGGGCTGTGTTGCGAAGCCGTGTGGCCTAAACCACGTGCCGGTCCGAGCCTGCTGGATGGATATCCCATGACGCAATGAAATTACAGTTCTGGTATTGAAGTGTCGGGGTTCCTTCGCTCTCTATTGCGTCGCAGAAATTCGACAGCCATCTAGGCTCGAAATATGAATAAGCGTATACGGTACAAAAGGGAGTACTTAAACAGTGCGCAGGGACAGGACAAAGTCGAGAAACCCACAGAGACTGTGTGTAGATTTCGATCGCTAAAATATATGGAATGGTTACTCTTGCATTGTAACTTGGTGGTGACTATGCATTGCTAACTACATCGTTTGCATTGTAACTTAGGGGCGACTAGGCATTGCTCACTACATCGTAACTTGACGCAGTTAACGATGGAAGGAGGTTTTTGAACTCGGCACTGGTTGTATTGAGATTAGCAAAAGAAGTTGAAACCTTGGTTAAAAGCTTCGTAATTGCTAGAACTTCGCATGTTTTGAAGCGGGAATCTGTTTCTGTTGCCAGCGATAAACACTCCACATTAGAGTGACGGAAATCTACTCCGGGCGCCCCTACATGGGAGTGCGCTAGAGAAAAGTTTACTCCCTTTTTACTCCCATATAGGCTTGTTTGTGTTTAGATAGTATGAGCGGCTAGAAAAGTATATTTCAGTTCCTCTTGTGCCAATAATTTCGCGTTGGCGCGGTAACCCGGCAAACGGCCAGTTGCAGGACGTCGCAATCCAAGATGTCGCAATAGAAGACTAGGTTCTCTAACCAGAAAAAATGTCAAAACTTTGGAGACATTTATCTCCGCAATGACATGACGCAATAGCTAATGAGTTGACGTCCATATATGCAGAGTTGGTCATTCTGTACTTCACATTCATAGATCCCTTGAGGTCCTTGTACCGCTCCTAACGCAGTGGTGCAGCGGTTAAAGGGAAACTGCATAGGTTTTAGAAATCAGCGAGCTTAAGAGGGTCGAATGTGTGAAACTTGGAGGAAAAGCATGCGAAGTCTTTTTGGGCTAGCACTTGAAATAGTGAAGTAATCGCCTATTAAAATCCGGACGCCCTTCAAGCTTCTCCGCAGCGCACAACGCCAAGTGGGGGGCGCATGATGACGTCATCGAAGGTATCGGTACATTTCCAACGCACAAATGCTTGCTTTGAAAGAAAAAAACCAACGTCACCGAAGGCGAACCCTGCCGAGAGTTGTTTGGCAGCGTCTAAAGCGTGAGGGCAGGATGTCGCTGACGACAGCGGTAATTTGAAATCATACCTTCCGTGACGTCACGCTGAGTTTTCCTGCACTCCTACAGTGCATTGAGGAGAAGCGCAAATTTCAATCGTCGATTACGTCACTATTTTAAGCGCTAGTGCAAAAACACTTGGCATGCTTTACCTACAGCTTACATAGATTTGAATCCTTGAATATCGCGAAATTTTAAAAAAAGTGCTGCAGCTGCCCTTCAAGCGATGAGCCACTGCCCTGCGATGGCAGGTGCTCCAGGTTGTGGCCCTTGTGCGGTCCAGGTTGCTCTTGCCGAGCCACCAATCGTTAACTGACACTTGCCGCGGTGGGCAGACTGCTCACTTTCCGGTGGGCAGGTTGTGATGACGCCGCAAACCACCTGCCTCCTAGGTTGCTCTCCGGCCACCACCTGCCAGAGGCATGCCCGGGAATTCTCGCTCGCAACGCCGACAACGCCAACACGGGATTTTATGGTTAACAGGGCCTCTCAAGCTATCGTGTTAAAATTTGAATGGACACTTATGCTCCGCCTTAAGGGTGTAAAACGATAGCGTTAATAGCTGACGGCCCATATATGCGGAACTGGTCGCCCTCTGTCAAGTCAAGTCATCTTTATTTCAACATCACAAAGATTCTAGGGGCGCAGCCAAAAAGCCTATTAAAGGCTTGACGAGAGGCTGCGCCCCGTACAAAAACTTGGTAACTTCGGCGTAAGAGTTGACTATGCAATGAAATATATTTTTAACAGAAACAACAGGGCGGAATGGCACTTCCATATAATGTTTAACTAAAGACTAGAAAACGTTACGTACGATTGCGGCAAAGAAGAAAAAACATACACGCAGTGTGGAAAACATATTTACAGAAATGCACACTTTCAGTGAGGTAATAAAAATAATAATAGCGTTATCTGCACACTGTAACTAATCAATTGTGCTTAGAAGAAGAGGCAAGGTGTGATTAATGCTCTGCCGTCCGTAATTTGTTCGGGTTTGTGGAATGACGAAATGATTTTTGTACGAGTGCTGTAATTGTGAGACGCGTTCAAGTCTGTAGAGTTCCGTGAAGAAGATAGCTGTGTTTATGGCTGTAGTCCTGTAGCGCCTTAATAAGGTTTGTTTGTATTGCTGCGGGATAGGAATTGTATTCAATTTACGAAAATTTACTGCTTTACATTCATAGATCTGTGGAAGTGTTAATACCATCCCTGGCGCTGTGGTGCAGTGATTAAGCGTGCCCTGCGATGGCGGGTGCTGCCACCAGTGCGGCCTGTGCGAAACGGTTGCTCTTCCCGAGCAACCTCTCGCGACAAATCACTAATTGTCACCTGCCACGGCGGGCAGGTTGCAATGACGCCACGAGGTCACGTGACCTAGGTGGCCCGGATGCCACCTAGGTTGTTCCTCTCGGTACTTTTCGTGGATTTTTCGCTTACGGTCGACAACGACGTCGACGTCGGCTTCTCTTTCATACGTGCTCCTTATCGCTATAGCGTTAAAATGCACGACCTTATGCAAACTGGCTGACTTTTTGGCATGTCCCAAAGTTGTTCTAAAGGCTTATAACAGGGCCTTTGAATGCTCCACGGTGAGTACAATGAAGTATGGACGTACACTCATGGAAGAATAAAAGTGATCGAGATGCGGTACCGAGGAAAATCATTTCTGCTTTGCCTCGATACAGAGCAAGCTGTATACTTTCCAGCGGATGGAACACGCATGTTCTCTCATGCTTCCAGGTTTTTTTCACCAAACTAGTTTTTCTGATCACACAGAAACTGTTTTTCGTGAATCTGAATCCTGTAAACGCTGTCTACCATAGCACAGAGTAGCATTTCGAGCATATACAACGACGTATATGTGTGAGTACTAGAACTGCAGCTCCCAAAGAAGTTACTGTTGGAGTAATCCAAGCGTCCAGCCAGTGGCACATAACCACACTGGTGTACGGGGAATCGTGGGGTTTAATGTTGACGCCATGTTGCTGTGTCTCCTGGCCCTATAAATGTCGAGAATTGAAACTTCCCGACTTTCTTTCCTCCCGCAAGTGACACTTAAAACTGTGCAACAATCACTGCCTTCCATTTCTCCTTTCCATATCACCCATCCGACGACCACCTGCACCACACGATAACACATTTTGAATGCTTTTCACCCCTCCCTGCCCACATATTCTTTAAGATGGTCACATTTCACCCAACTCGCCATCATCAAGCCTGACTATGCCCTCTGCAGGGCAAAGGCCTCTCCCATGTCTCTCCAATTAACCCTGTCCTTTTCCAACTGCGGCCAGCGTATCCACGCAAACTTCTTAATCTTACGCGACACCTAACTTCCTGCCGCCCCCTACGCTTGCCTTCTCTGGAGTCCCCTCTGTTACCCTTAAGAACCAGACGTTATCTAGCCTTCGCATTGACATTGTCAACGACCAGTCGATAAACTCATCATTTTATGGCTACAATATACCACATCGGAAACGACCTTCATGCCATGACTACGGTGTGGCCACAAGCTCGCGCTGACGCTTCGAGCGCAGTGCACATAAATGGCATATAATAAAAAACGCCAATCATCTCAAGAGAAACTGGAGCGCATAGACAGAGCAAAAAGACGAAACGCATAACACGCCGCTGGCAATCAATCAATCAATCAATCAATCAATCAGTCAGTCAGTCAGTCAGTCAGTCAGTCAGTCAGTCAGTCAGTCAGTCAGTCAGTCAGTCAGTCAGTCAGTCAGTCAGTCAGTCAATCAATCAATCAATCAATCAATCAATCAATCAATCAATCAATCAATCAATCAATCGAAATCTAATGACTTATTATTCCGTGTTGGGGGAGACGGCTACGAGGAGTACGAAGGGTTATACAGCGAATAGGAGCGAGGAAAAGTTTAACTCTCAAGCCAGGATAAAAGAATAAAATAAGTGGTTGAAAGCAAGATAGATAACTCTCTGTACCTTGTTGCATATATTGATACAGAGATGAGATCCTTGCTTCTCTCCTGCTCACCGTGCGCAAGCCACAGCGTCTTGAGAATCGCATCACACCAACTATTGCTCAACGTGTCCTCAATTCATTTCTGATCATCATCGCTCTCAGTCAACGTAACCGGTAACGCAGGGGTTTCCGATCAAGAAATTCTACAAATTGGAAGGCCGACCAAGTCCCGCCTGTATTGCCATAAAAAGCACTCTTGAGTTCACCCTCTGAATTACGTCTACCAAACCAGTCCTGCCTTTCGTATTGATTGAGAGTGGTTCACGACCAAAAAAACAGCATCCTAGGTCCAGATCATGCACAAGTTAAACGGACTAGATGAGCAATACCCCCCCCCCCCCCCCCCCCCACCCAAAAAAAAAAAAAATATGCACGTCCACCACCGACCTAGGTTTAACCGCACGTCGCAAAAGCATAGTCGCCACAGCACTTGACCGCGCTTTTCGCAAAGCTCGGGGCTTGCGCCCTGAGCACGCGCGCGCGGTCAGCACTGAGTGACCAGCACAAGTCGCCGCACAGTGCGCCCTCTAGCCGGACGTAATGAAATGTTCAACGAGCGCGCTGCAGGCGCAGGCCTATATCGCGTAGTGGGGGTGTCCCCGCAAAAAAAAAAAAAAAAGAACAAGAAAAGACCGCAACGCGACTGACGTATCGCTTCTCTGGGCGATGCAGAGGTGCAGGCGCCACCGAAAGGAGTTTGCGTAAGGAAAAAAATGAAAACAAGAAAGAAAAAATAAAAAAGCCAGGAGAAAAATGCAAGCGGTATCCGCTAGGAGGCAAGTGAATCGAGAGCATGAGTTTCCGGGGTACTTTCGCGTCCGCCCGGAGCCGTGAATTCCGAGGGGACCGTAGGCTCAGACCGCGTGCGTGGGGGCCTGGTCCGGGTAAGGGGACGGGAAGGAGAGGAAAGGGGGGGGGGGGGGGGGTTGATGCGGGGAGGAAAGCTGTGTGGCAGGTCGCTCGCTTGCTTTGCTTTGTTTTCTCGGTGCGTGCGCTTGAAGCTGCAGCGGCGTCCCTCCCTCTCTTGCGGTCGCTTGTTTTTCCGAGCAGCAGCCGGCGAAACCCCGACGGACACTCCCACCCCCCCTCCGCTACTGCTGCTTGGCTACCTGAGACGCCATTTTGCGCCTCGCAGGAAAATAAACTGGCTCGGAGGAGAAAAACAAAGCAGAGCAAAAATAGAAAAAGAGCTAGACGCAGTGTCGCGACTTGATTGGAAAGGGCTTCAGGATCCGCTGCTTGTCGGAGCGCTGCGGTGCAGTGAAGGGGAACGCTCTGGACTTCTCGCACAAAGAGAGACAGAGAAAGAAAAAATAAAGGAACTGAAACGAAAGGTTCACCGCGGTCGGAGTAAACTTTTTGTTGTACTGTTTTGCATGCTTAGGTACTAAACTTCTGGCCTTATGCGTCTCTTTTTCTTTTTAACATAGCCATTCCGCAAATTCTATTAATGCTAATACGCACGTTTAATTCGTTTCATATTGGTTGTGCTGACATTGATATTGCCTGCTTTACTTAAAATGTCGCGCGTAGTTTATCCTCATTATGAGCCTAGTTAAATGTAAGACGAAGGGCGCATTTCCTTGTGTGTGACCAGCCCTCATCTATAAGGTCTGCACTCCCAGTTTAGGATGCATAAATCGAGAGGGAGAAAAAAAAAAAAAGGAAACTGAAGTCATGATCCGGCTCCTCAACGCTCTACTGGATGGTGCTAACTACTTTTCCTCCTGCCGCCGCGGTGGCTCAGTGGCTATGGTGCTCGGCTGCTGACCCGAAAGACGCGGGTTCGATCCCGGCCGCAGCGGCTGGAATTTCTTTGGAGGAGAAATTCTAGAGGCCCGTGTACTGTGCGATGTCAGTGCACGTTAAAAAACCCCAGGTGGTCGAAATTTCCGGAGCCCTTCACTACGGCGTCTCTCATAGCCTCAGTCGCTTTGGGACGTTAAACCCCATAAACCAACCAACCAACTTTTCCTCCATCCATCCAATAACTTTAGGTGATGCTCGGCCACCCAGTCACGTGACCCCGCTGCTGGAGGCTACATATTTCTTTTGCCCAAAGGAACGCGTAATGTGCATTGTATTTAACACTACCTTGTCTCAGTAGTGTTGCGATGTCGTGTTGCACATAGTGTGCTGACGAGCGCAATCCGACGGAGGCACTGATAGATACTCGATGTTTACCGCGCCCTTCAAACTTTAAGTGGTCGGCTAGACCAAGGAACAGTGTCATCGGACATATGAGAGCAAGTACGAATGGCGTCTCCAGAAAGATGACCTTGCTAGGACCAACGAAACCCCAAAGGCTTTCCGAGGAACATCGTGCAAGTTTCTGAAACTTGAACAGGAGCTCTTCGATTGAATTCTCGGCATCAGTAGTAACGGCTGCGTGATGTCAACTGAGATTGAACGTTGAACATCCGTTGAACACGCGAACATCGCGCCAGTGGACTTCAAGGTAAGACGAGGATGGGTTCATCTATTTCAGCCGGCACGAACTGCCCATTCTTCGTTGGATGATGTTGTGCCTGAATTCACCAGCCGAATATGAGAACTATGGGTTCAGAAAGAACACGGGTGCGGTCTGCCACAGATCGCGAATGCGGATCAGACCCCTGTCTGGTTCGACGTGCCACGGAGTTCCAGTGTGGTCTTCAATCACACCAGGAGCGTCACAGTGGGCGCGACAGGTGCCGAGGGACTTAGATGTACCGTTTTTGTCAAAAGTAACCAGGCTGTATGGTTTGCTTCTAGCTTGTGTAGTGGAACCCCTGTGGCTTTCCTAATGACCTAAAGGTTTTGGAAGGTAAGAAGATCGCTAGTAGTTACCTTTAACGACCATTTCAACTTCAGGGAAGTTGTATGGCTCCACTGTACGAGCTATAAGCAAACCATGCAGCCTGGTTACTTTCGACAAAGGCTGTACATCAGCGCTGACGGTAGGAAACTGCCACCATACGTCGTGTTCGAGAGAAAGACTCTCCCTACGGAGAAGTTTCCTAAAGGACGCGTTCAATGCAAGGGCTAGATGACGAACGAACATGTCCTTGACTGAATAAAGGCTGTGCGAAAGAATCGACCTGGAGGTTTATACTTCGACGCGGGACCCTTCTCGTCCTCGACAGTTTTCGGGGACTCGAGAATGATAGGGTCAAGGCCCGACCAGCCTATGCGTGGACAAACTTGGCTATAATTCCTGGAGCCATGACTAGCCTGCTGCAGCCACTAGACGTATGCGTAAGCCCTTACAAATTTTTTTACCGTCCGTAGACTGCTCGTAGAGTTTATGAAGTCTACACTCTAAACACAGTAACCTATAACGTAACTTTTGGACGTGAGTAACTTTTGTCACAAAGGTTACAATTGATGTTTTTGATGTTTTCATTATGTTTTCTTTATTTTTGTGGAGCCCAAAGGTTACAACGGTCAAAAGTCAACCGTTTCAAAGGTTACGATGAAGGTTACGAGAGTCTATATATAGACTCTCTATAAACCAATTTTAGAGAAAGGTTTATAGGCAATACAAATGCTATAGCCAGTCTATAGACGATCTTTAGATCTATAGCCATACAATTTTAGTAGACCTGTCTATAGACAGTCTATGGATTTATGGCCATACAATTTTAGTAGACTTTTATCTATAGACAGTCTATAGACTATGAATAGACAAAAATAAATATCTATGGCAATAGAGTCTATAAGAAGTCTATATACTGTCTATAGACTATTTTTGTAAGGTTTAACAGCTGCAGTCAGTGGCGTTTCGACGCTCCTAAACCGAGGCCGAGGGCAACCATTAAATGACGCTAACTTGACGACTGAAGCTGGTATCTCTTCCACAAGAAGCTGGTTCCCTTCCACGCACTCTGTAATATTGTCCCAGGTGTGCTGGCTGGTACCTGCGCTGAGGAGGTAGCCGACCATTCACCTATTTTTCTTGTAATAGAAAAAGACCTGCCTCCACAAGCGCAGTTGACACAGCGTAAAATTCATAGTAAGATAAACCATGTAGCACTACGTGAAACATTAGAACAAGCCGACTTCACTACGGCATATGATCAAAACGTCAATACTGAGTGTAATAACTTTTTAGATATCCTTAAAAATGCCATCGAACAGAGCTCTCTGCCGAGCACTAATAACAACAGCCAGCCAACGTGTCCTTGGATGAATACAGAAATATTAGCCGCGTTAAAAGATAAGGACAAATGGTATCATAAATGGAAGCAGTTGAGACCAAACGAATACTATCTAACCCAGTTTAAGCGTTGCAGGAACTTGTCTGTATCTCTTATGAGAAAAAGAAAAAAAGGAATACTATTCATCTCTGGTGAAACAGGCGCATGGAAATACAAAAAAAAATTTGGGACATATTGAACGACGCAATCGGCCTGCGATCCAGTGCAGCAACACTTCCTGAGACAGTCGACGAACACAATGCAGAATCATTTAATACCTATTTTACCTCCATTGGGCCTAAGGTTGCCGCGCAGGTTCATGCTGACGCACCTACGGCGAAGATGCCGGAGCGTGTTAACAACAGTTTTGCTTTGCCTGACATAGACATAGAAGGAATAATCACTGCAGTCGGCAGCCTTTCAGCCGGCAAGGCGGCAGGACCTGATGCAATACCCGTTAGACTGATAAAAAACATTGATATACTAGCAATCCATCTCCTACACATCTTTAACCACTCATTCGCAAATGAAATATATCCTGACGAGCTGAAGGTTGCAAAGGTTGTACCTATTTATTAAGGCGGTGAGCGATCTGATCCGCGAAACTACAGACCAATATCGGTATTAAATGCAATTAATACAGTTTTTGAAAAGATGCTTTGTAAACGTATACAAAATTTTCTAAATAAATATAACGTTATATGTCATAATTAGCACGGCTTCATGGCCCAAAGGTCAACGTCAGCCGCAGTTCTTGTTCTTTCACAACTGATAAATTCTGCACTGCATAATAACAGGCCACAGTAGTATATTTAGACATATCAAAAGCTTTCAATACGGTTGATCACACAATACTACAACAGAAATTGGAAGCCCGCGGTTTAAGAAAGAAAATTTGAGGAAAAATCTAATTAAGAGTTATTTTTCAGGAAGGAAACAGTATGTTGTCGTGAACAATTTAACCTCACTACCGCAAAGAATTAATCTAGGTGTACCGCAGGGCTCTTTGCTTGGGCCGCTATTCTTTTCCCTGTATATTAATGACCTTCCATCAACGCTGAAATATTCAAAAGCTGTATTATATGCAGATGACACTGCATTACTTTTTACAGGGGAAAATTTAGAGGTACTTAAATGTATATTTAATGAAGAGCTTAGTGAAGTTTCGCAATAGTTTAAAAGTAATCGGCTATTAATACTGAGAAAATAAAGTACACCGTGTTTCACTCGCGCAGAAAGAACATGAACTACGAACATATATCTATAACTTTCGACAACACGAATCTGCTGAGGGTGCCCTAATACAAGTATCTTGGTGTCCTGTTCGCGTCTGATATGCACTGGAAAGAACAAATTAATAATATTTGCTCCAAATTAGCCAATGGTTGTCATGTTTTACTTAAGGCCAGGGACTGCTTTGATCTTTCAATTTTACGCATTCTGTATTTCGCTTTTGTGCACAGTCAATTATCTTATTGCCTGGAAGCATAGGGTGGTACATATACGCGTAAAACATACCTAGATCCTGTATCTCGCCTTCAAAAACGAGCTATTCGTATGATAACTTATTCAAATAGTACATACCCCAGCAGGCCACTCTTTCAGCAGCTTCGTATCTTACCCCTATCAATGGCATATAAACTGAAGATAGCTGAAATAGTAAACAATGTAATAAAATCTAACAACCCCCTGCCCCTTAGTTTATTTAGATTACCAATGAAACAAACAAGAGCTGCAACTAACAATCTATTTTACTTACCACCTTGTTACAATATGTACGGCCGGAGACTCCTAGAATACAGCGGAGCCCATGTGTGGAATGATATCCCAAATGAAGTTAAAGAAAAAAATGGCCGAGGCTTAGCTAAGGTTAAGCCTAGTCAGATGCGAAGCATATTGGTGGCTAGGCTTGGTAATACATGGCTTTCCTTGGTTGAATACTTGGTCATTTTAATACAACCACTAGAAGCCTTCGTCGTGGGGGAAGACAACGGCATGGCTACAGCGGAACGCCGACTAACCCCGAGACGCGCGTTGGGTGAGCGCCTGGATTGCCACGGAAGCCGCGTCCGCCTGCCCGGTGGAGCGAGCGTTTCACCTACACCGAGTGTGAACGCGCGTTCGAAATGCGCGGGAATGCCGCTCGAGGACATTCCGGCGTCTGTGCGATGGCATCGTTCTCCCTCTCCCAGCGCGCGACGGCGATCTGTCGAGCCGTCATGTGTCACGTGGTATGTCACGTGGTGTGACGTCACTGTACCACGTGGTGTGCACGGCGTGTAACCACGGCTAAGGGCTGTAGTGTACCTCTAGTAATATGCTTCGCATAAAAATAACTTTTCGGCATCTTTAAAACACTATTTAATTTCCATGGAAATGTAGGAATGAATTGAATTGTGTGTGTGTTAATCTGAAGTTTTTTACACGGTCCGCAGTAACACTGTGCTTGTTTCGTATTTGAGCCCCTCACTAGCCATAAAGGCTATGAGTCCAACCCACTGTTTGTGCACTGTTTCTTTTAGAATAAAGAAAGAAAAAAATATAAAAAAAATATTCACGGGCATTTCGAGCATGTGGCATTAGTTTTCGGCCGACACGGTTTCAAAGAGCTTTAGGTGACCGACATCCTAACGCCATGGACAGTACGGAAGACGACCACCTCTTAGAGCGTGCTAATGAGGTGAGGTCAACGCAGAGCACAGAAAGCGAAAGCGGCGGGTTCGAACCCGACCGCGGCGGCCGCGTTTCGATGGAGGCGAAACGCAAGAGGCGCCCGTGTGCTGTGCGATGTCAGTGCACGTTAAAGATCCCCAGGTGGTCGAAATTATTATCCGGAGACCTCCACTACGGCACCTCTTTCTCTCTTTCTTCTTTCACTCCTCCTACCTTCCTCCCTTCCCTTACGGCGCGGTTCAGGTGTCCGCCGATATATGTGAGACAGATACTGCGTCATTTCCTTTCCTCAAAAAACCAATTTACAATTTATTAGGAATAGTGAATTAAAGCGCTCGTAACTCATCAGCTGCTCTATTATTCTATGTAGAAGTCGCAGCAACGCTACACTGTTTCTGAAAGGTATTCTGTGATTCATGAAGGCCTGACTCGGGTAAGGCCCCCAGCTGGGGAAATTTCGTAAAAGAAAAAATACAAACGGTTCAATTGTTATTCTCTTTACATTCTATTTCAACTGTTCTCCCCCCCCCCCCCCCCCCCCCCCCCCCCCCCTTATGTAATGCCCGAAAAGGGCCTTTAAGGGTACAAAAAATTCAGGGGCACTTTGACTGTCTAAAGTGCGTAGAGGCGAAAGCGTTTTCCGCACCACTTTGACTGCCTCTGTGGCACTGGTGACGTCACACGCAATTGATGACGAAGCAGCGACAAATTACAAATTAGTGACCAATTACTGATTAATGACTAAACACTTATTAACTGCTAATAAATGACGCTTAAGCTTCGCCTTTAGGAGTGGAACGCGACAGCGTGTTGTAGCGCTGCCAGGCAGTCCACGGAACGCCACCATCCGTTCGGTATGATGCCTTGCCCTTTGAACGCAACGCTTTTTGAGGAAAGGAAATTCTCTGTCATCTCGGTGGGCGCCCGAACCGCACCGTACAGGAAGGGAGGAAGTGGGAGTGAAAAAAGAAAGAGAAAGAGGAGCCGTAATGAAGAAACTGAAAATTGTATTTGAGGAAAGGAAATTACGCATTAACTGTGTCGCATATCTCGGTGGACAGGTGGTGGTGAAAACTTATTTACAACTGGGGAGTTTGGGACACACAGGTCCGTGGGCCCCCGCACGGCCCCACTGCACTCAAACGTTCATGTCCCGCAGGCTCATGACGCTGGCAGCCCGGCCGGTGGCGATGGCTTGCTTGGCCGGGTCCTCGGAGCGCAGTAGGGTCTCCCAAGCCTCCCAAGTGGTAAGGTGCTCCAGGCCCCGCGGAGTACACCCGTCAAAACGCGGACACATCTGCCGACACGGCTGCCGACACGGCTGCTAACGACAGTATGAGGCATTAAAGGCTTTCGCCTCGAATGAATGAATGAATGAATGAATGAATGAATGAATGAACTCTGCTAAACCAAGTTTTCACGTAGCGAAAGCACAGCGCACAGCTCCGGCTTATATACCCCGGATCCTTTCGAGTACCCCGTACCCTGACGTCCCAACTTTAAAATGAATCACGTGACACCACGCGGTTATCACGTGGTTTCTTACCGCCTTCTACCGACAACTTGAAACGTCAAAGTCTAAGGTCAAGTGGTGCAGCACCAAGGTGGACCACACATGGTAAGGCAGATGTGCAACCATTACTTATATCAAGGCCGTCGCAAGGTCATTTGGGGGCTTACAGCGAAATTGTGTCGTTTGTCAAAGTTCAAGGTCAGAGTTCAAGGTCGCAGTTAAAGGTCACAGTTCAAGGTCAAATGTGGTCCACTAAGTGGACCAAACATGGTGAGGTATAGATGTCTGTGCATAGCAACACTAGCCATGACTTATATCAAGGTCGTTTCAAGGTCAATCGGGTCCTACACGCGTCAATACGGTACGGTATATAAGCCAGAAAAGGCCAAAAAATTGAAGTACAGATACCGTCTTCATCAACATATTTCTGAGAAAAAAGAAAAAAACTTCGCATCAACACGCTTTTCTTTAGCTTAGATCTCAGAGGCCACGCTAAATCGCCATTCACTTCAAAACGGCTATCACGGAGTCCTTTCAGGAGCAGAAGTCACAAGTTTAAGCCGAGTGCCTGGAAAATTTTGAACTCAACTATGCCTCTCTTGCTGTCGGTTAATAACATGGCCTGAAAAGGCCACGAAATCGATTTATAGAAAAGGCGCAAATTAGCTGGAGCTATCCTCAATGACCCTTTAGTTTGCAACCCATGCGGGATCGCATTGATGAACATACAATGACGAAGTGGCTGCTGATGGTTGTGGTCACGAATACAGACTCGATTTTAGTGTCTCTGTCTTCCTTTTTTTTAACTTCTTTCGCGTTCTGGCGGGCGCATATAGAAACAGCTTTGCTGCGTGCAGCTTCGAACCAGGAAGTGTTCGTGCCCTAAGCTGCTGAAGCGGAGACTAGTACCAGTAAAACACTTTGTAGCTGGGCGTTCGAAATCGATTAAGGCGACCTCCAGTTCCCCGAGCCCCGCTACTCTTCGTTAGTCCGAGTTTCTTTCGTCACGCCACCTAACGGACATCAGCATCGAATCTACAATCGGCGCAGTTACTTACTCCGCATACAGCGTTTACTAACAAAGTTAAAAGTAGCGGGCAGCGGCGAACAAAACTAAGAACCTCGCCCGTAATCAATTCCGGAGAAACCAAAACCAAAGGTGACATCTCGAAGCGGCTTTCTTTTCCTCTTCACGTGGGCGATAACACAAGGAAACACTTTGCGGTTGAGGTCAGCGTGATGAAATGCAAAGTGCTACCCCGCTCAGCGGCACCGGTAAGTGAGAGCGCCAGCTTGCGATAAGGATACTTTTCGAGGAAGCTCACGGCGCCTTTTGTTTATCTTTTCGGGCTCGGGTCGAAGCGTCCCAAGCGACGTCGACTGGTGCGGCAGATGTCGACAGAGTAGCCGAGAACAAGAAGGCGACGCGCGGGTCTTGGCGCGCATTTTTCAATCTCCGCACAGCGTCGAGACTGGGCGGCGACGTGGAAGCAGGACAACTCAAAATTATGCTAATCATCTTTAGACGACTTCCCGCATTCGATCGCTCGCCGCTGCTGCCGCGGTCTCTCAAGTGTTTTTCCTCGCTGCTTCCATTTATTTCCCCCCCCCCCCCCCCCCGCAACCACCACTACCTCCGTGTGTCTCAGCTTTCTAAGGAGAGGAGAGCTCCTTGAAAGTTACGCTCAACGGAGCGACCAAGCAGGCCACCGCCGTAGTATGCTAATCTACGTCACGTGCTGCTCTCCAGTGTAGACAGTGTTCACGACTCAGTATGGAAATCAGAGAGGGCCGCCTGTGCCGCAGAGTATGCAAATCACGGCGCAGGGTCATAAATTATGCTAATCACGTAAAGGATGTGATGAAGGAACACGAGAGATTTTTTTTTTTTTTTTTTTTTTTTTACGGAGCGCGCGCGGGCGCGTCTTGTGAGAGGGTTGGGGGTTGGTTCGTCGAGGTGGTTGAGAAGGAGGTGGGCGCGAGTTGCGCCAGTTTGCATCTGCAGCAGCCGTAATGCCTCGAGACTCTTTGGCGACCGGAGACACAGACTGGGAAACCCAGAAGGGTCCAGAGGAGAACCACTCTTGCGACCACGCAGTGACGACGGCGACGGGGTTTCGTGTTGACACAGCGGAACGTGGACCCGAAGGCTGGCGGGCTTAATTAACACGGGCGGGGATTTCAATTGACACAGCGGAGGGAAAAGAAGGGAGGAGGGGGGGGGGGGGGGGGGCACAATTCGCTGTCAACATAATTCCGACTGCCACCAACCCGACGCCGTGAACCGCGTTCCAACTGCGGCAGTGGCAGCGTCGCTAGCTGTTCGTGTTGAAACGCGCGTAGCGGTGCTGATTGCGTTGTATCCAGGGGCCTTGTCACGCGTGGGTTGAAGGGTGCGGGCAGAAGTAGGGGGCGCTGCAAGGGTCCAAAGGGAGAGAGGACAAAGCGGGCCCTCTGTATGGCGGCTTCGCTGTTGCTACCACGCTAGAGCGAGGTTTGCATCTAAACTCTCCGCTGCCCCAGGCAGAAAGTGGGCTGGACAGATTAGCATGGGCAGCTTGGGCCGGATCGTTTAACATTGCGAAACGTGTGGTTTGAGAGAGTCAGGCCGCACAAGGATCACGAGGTAGGGAAACATACCCTGCCGCCTACATTTTCGTACAACAATCGAAGTTCAGGGGGTTCTGTGTGCGGTGAACGACCTCGTCACTGTTGTGTGTGTTAGCCGAAAACTGGCGTTCACACGCTGCATAATAAAGTCGCCAAGACAAGACTGAGTCGTAAGAATCATGTCGACCATGAGCAGGTGATTTAGATAGCATGACATCCGTGGTCACCAACGACGTTCAGGTCCCCATGGCTGGGGTGCCTCTCAGTGCAAGCTCCCCATGCTAATGTGAAGGCCTTCAGTGCTCGGCCGTGAGCCGCCTACTATCTTTTGAGGCGAAAGCCTTTTATGGCTCATGACTCGTCAGTGTGTCCGTCCGTCCATGCGTCCGCGGCACCTGTCACTCATCAGTATGACAGTAAGAATGGTTAATGGCTACTTGAAAAGTCAGTAATGGTAGTTAATGGTGCAGTAGTAGATATATGAAGAGTAGTTAATTATAATTAGTGAATTAGTTGATGATAATTAGTTATTTATTGAGTTACAATTAGTTAGTTAATGATAATTAGTCGATAAGTTAATGATACCCCGTAAACGTGCAAACCCACTCAATGCGTACAGTGCGCACGCGCAGTACCCCCATGCGCTATCCTCAGGTGGTTTAACAACGGCGCATGCGCAATGACGTCACAAGATTGCGCAATGATCGTACCACCCAAAGCTCTCCCCTCAGTTGCTGTCTCCGACCACAAAGGAATGGTTGCAGATGTATGCCCCAAACCTCGTCTTCCAATAGATACGTGTCAATAAAGATAGTCTCGAAACAGGTCTCGTTCCAGGCAGAGTCAGCAGCAAGAGTCGATAAATGATCTTCAACAGTTGCCAAGCAGAGGGCAGCAACAGAGGCGGTTAAAGGCTTTCGCCTCTGCACACTTTGGGTGGTCAAAGTGCTCCCCTGAATTTTTGGGCCCATGGAAAGCGTAGAGGTGCTATGTAGACACAACATTTCTGAACTTCGTTATGAATTAAGACCTCGCGACGCCTGAGAGCAGTACCGTATGAAATCTGGGTCTAGTTTAATTTAGTTTATGGGGTCTAACGTCCCAAAGTAACTCAGGCTTTGAGGGACGCCGTAGTGAAGGGCTTCGGAAGTTTCGACCACCTGGGGTTCTTTAACATGCACTGACATTAAACAGCACACGGGCCTCTAGCATTTCGCCTCCATCGAAATCCGACCTCCGCGGCCGGGATCGAACCCGCGTCTTTCGGGTCAGCTGCCGAGCCCCATAACCACTGAGCCACCGCGGCAGCAGGAATCTGGGTCTCGAACCCAAAAATACTGCCATCTCCAGTTATATGCCATGGCGGCACTGATGATGGTGATGCTGACGATGTTCTCAGACTTAATGACAAATACCACTACGAAGGATTAGCCAGGGTGCATAGCGGATACAAACTCACTCATGTGCAAGGAATGAAGTATTTGAATAACTTTGAGACTTAAAACTACAATTTAGGATGATGTCTAATAACCCTCTCGTTTTCTTCATTCAGGTAAGAAAGCGTTCCGGCAAACGTTTTCGCAGGAATGATATCTTCCTGTTGGTGCTGCCTACCGAAAGTCTATAGACTGTATACAGAAAATTCTATGGACTGTCTATAGAGTGGATAAATAAATTTTTGTAAGGACACCACCGCTACAGAGGTGGTGTAAGGACACCACCACTGCAAGGACACCACCACTGTCTTGATCGGTCCCCGAACTTCCCGCATGAGAGGCGTATGCTGAAACTACTAGGTGACATTACTGTCGCGCCTTTATAAAAATGGTGTATAGACTTCTGATAGACTCTATTGCCTTAATATAGATATTTCCTCTTCATTATTCATAGTCTATAGACTGTCTTTAGACAAAAGTCTCTTAAAAATGTACGGCCATAATTCTAGATTGTCCATAGACTGTCAATAGAGTTTGCATTACCTGTAGACTAGTCTGTACGATTTGCTTACAGAAAGTCTATAGAATGCAGAGACAAAATTCTATGGACAGTCTATAGACTTCATGAAGAAATTTTTGTAATGGGCACCACCACTGCAGACACTTCCAGTGGTATCAGCCTTAATCTACCGTTACAGACAAAGGCCTCCCACTGAGTGTACAGAACCGTCTCGTAGACGACGTTGGGGTCATTATCCAAAATTTACAGACCGGAGCCGCTTATTGGAAACAGCGCATACCACCGCGCCAAAATATATCGAGACGTTTTCTATACTTCAGAAGTGAAGCGGATAGCAATAGACGACATGTCCACCGTTCTTATACGTCATGGTCGCTGCAGAAGCCGTGGTAGATATTATATTTATGCCGATGCCAACAACGCTCAAAGAAGTAGACGAAGGTTAGCAGGTGTTATAAAAAACGAGAAAGTTACCATGGTAGGCACTTATTAAATACAATTACCTCGAATGATTGTGTCAAAACGAGTAGTGTGTCAGACGTGGCTGTAATTAAATTACTGTAGTGATATTACAGTAGCCCAGTTACTTTTCTCATTAGCCTGTAATACCGTGAATTACTTTTCCTGGTCTAGTAGTTTAGTAAGATAATGAATTACTACTGGCTATAATTTCGCAGCAAAAGTTATTAATTACTGTGTAAATTATTTCTCATATCCTGAAATTCTGGACAAGCGATAATTTATGAATGATTTTTTTTTAATACTTAACATTTCACTATAACAATCAATATATCCTCAAGTATCCCTCGGCAGATCTGCATGTTTTTGCTAGTAACATTTTTGCTAACGTCAAAAATGCTCACCCCTTGTTTTCTACGGCAGTCTTACCTACTCGATGCGAGCAATCGATAAACATTTAAACAAAACGTTTTCCTACGCATCAGAATAATGGGTCATTATCTGGAATGTTTCCATAAGAATGCCTTACAATATTCCACAGTTGCCTTACTATTAAAATTAATTAAAGCTGAAAAAGCTTTTAATCACACAAAAGACAGGGTATCCTTAGAAACGTATCAAGACAACGGCTCTTCACCATCGTGAAGGCCACCCTATCTTCAAAACACGGCGGACGTTTCGACTTCCACTTTTAACCTCAGCTGCTCCCTCGATGCAGCGAAATGAGATATCGGAATTACTCGCAAGAACTGCATCCAAAGTACATTTTGCATGGGTGAAAATTAAAAATAATATAAAAGTAATGCCAATAACTTTTCGCAAGTTTTTAAAATAATCTCTCTACTTTTTTTTGAGCAGTAATTGATTACGTGATTGAATTGCATTTTTGCAGTTTTCATAGAATTCAAAGCAACAGAATTGCTTTTCAAAATATTTTTGCCATATATGGTGGCAGTAATATCGGTGATGCAGGCGGACAGGTGCGTGCATTCTTCCGTCGTTTATTCAGTTGAAAACAAAAATATTAAAGAAAGACAATTTTGTTTTGCAAAAAAAGGGCATTGCTAATTCGCTCCTACCAGAAGCGCCTCGAAGGTTCTGCGTGTTGAAATCGCAAGCCAACTTGACTGACTGGTTGCACGCTCAGGTAAACTAGCATTATTCTGAACGCTAGTTTAACGCCCAAAGCGGGAAGATGAACGCTGAACGTTCAGTTTTGAGGCGTCTCTTGAATGACCTTGAAGTGCATGAAGTGCGCGAAAATGGCGGATATGCTAAAGTAATAAAAACCGCCAACTACTGGCGTGTGCGGGAGAGAATGAAGCAGCCCCAATTGCTGCCTCGCTTGACAAAGACATGGTAAACTATACCCCTATCCCTGAGTCCCCTTTGAAGCAACGAGTGAGAAACGGAAAATCGATTGGCTGAACGCACGTTTCGTTTTGCGAACCTACATAGTGAGGGGTGGCTGACGGCACAAGCCCTTGCGTACTCGGTAATTGCAACCAACACTGTATACTCCGCTTGAAGTTCTACCCTAAGCGCCCGCCTCGTCTGAATAATACATTGCTGCCAGCAAGTATTATGCAAAATAAGCGCTAATGTCATAGCATCAGTCACGCATTTGATAATGCGGCTTTATTTCCCCCCTTGAATAGCAATCGTTCGCCCAGCGGTAGCACAACCCTTCCAGTGCCAGTAGCAGCAATGGCTCTGCGCACCTGTCTTCTATCAAGGAAGGTATTACACCAAGAACCGCGGAGGAAGAAAAAAAACTTACAAGAACTTTTTGCGGAAGGTATGGCGCGCGGCTTCTCGGTGCCAGGTGGCTTCATAAGAATTGATCACTGAACCATGGAAACTAAGAAAAGATCGATTTCGCATCAACCACGCCGAAATTCCCTCCTCTTTTTCCCCCTTTCCCCTCCACGCGTCTCCCGCGCGCGCGCTCAGAAACAAACGTCGCGGGCGTGTAAGCTCCCCCCCCCCCCTCCCTTCCCCTCGCCGTCGCCTGCTGATTCGTTTTAAACGAAGTTTCTCGCTCAAGCGAAGACGGGACGCCGCGCGTTCGCTTCGCTCGCTGGCGCGCTCGCTTACGGAGTCGTGTCACGAGTGGCAGCCACCCGCCTCCTCATCCGTGGCAGGGTCCTTGTCGGGAGTCGTGTGGCCCCTGGCCTAGCTCACCGCGCTCCGCAACCCTTCTCTGTCTGTCTCCCCCCACGGTATACCGGCAGCGCACACACGCGGAGCCAACTTTCCGGTCACGTCCGTGCGCGCGCGCGCGCTCTCGCGCGCCAAAAATTCGGGGGACACACAAAAGCGCAAAATAAAAATAAACTCATGCGCGGCGCGCACGATGAGCGGAGAGTCGCGCGAGGAGAGACAGAGCGCCAAATAAGAAAGCGCGCGTAACAAGAAGTCGCGGGAAACAAGAAAGCGCGCGAAACGAGAAATGGCGGGAAACAAAGAAAAAATGCGCGCCAAAACGAGAAATGGCGGGAAACACAAGAAAACGCGCCAAAGCGAGAAATGGCGGGACACAAGAAAGCGCGCTAAACAAGAAAGCGCGCGCGCGGTGGACGCGCGAACCGAGAACGAGACTTACAACGCCAGCGACCCGCGCGTTTTTTCCCCTTTTTACCCGACGTGGCGGGTCCGAGCGTGAGGGAAAGTGGGGCTGCTCGAGAGCCGTTGTAATCCAACCGCGCCGGTTGACGGCGACAGCCAGACATAGACGTCAGGTTCGCCCAGGGAAAAGTTAAAACGAGGTGACGCCGCGCGTCAGCCTTGTTCGCCCGTTCCTCTCACTTTCTGCCGCTTCTAGTCAGTGACCTGCTGTTCTCTGCCGTCGTTGATGATCGCACACGTGTGCTGCATCCGCGAATTCACTACGAAAGCATCCCGGCCACGTCAACCACCTCGGGATCAGCGTTACCGCTGCTTCTCGGCTAGCGTGAGAAAATCCGAGATGAGTTGAGTACGGTTAAATGGCGGTTTTGCGCAATTCTGGGTCCATCTTGAGCATCGTAGAGATGAAAAGAGACAAAACTGTCATACTAGAGAGCACAGCAGTCGACTCAAGATGCATCAGATGTCTTTTCTGCGGGCGGTTCCGTAGTAAGCGAAGGACTTGTCCGTTAATCCTGGCTTACAACGAGGCGTTCCGAACAGACTTGCACATCGTACGTGAATGCGTTAGCAATATGTGTCTGCAACGTCTTGAATGTCCGTATACGAACAGAAGGGGGCGTCCGACTGCTAACGCGATGTCCAAGTAGTTTATCCGTCGCAGAATCACAGTTTCGCGCGTATCAGCGTGGTACGTCTTGGTAGAAGGTATGTTTTCCCATGCTGCGTCAAGCATTCTCTGCTGGTTAATAGCATTACCAATGGCGCCATATGGACGCATCTATAGTAAAGCAGGGGGAGTACACGATCGAAAGAAGGTAGCGACTTGTTGAGTCATTCTGCAGCA
Source organism: Amblyomma mixtum (assembly GCF_055824585.1). NCBI lineage: Eukaryota > Metazoa > Arthropoda > Arachnida > Ixodida > Ixodidae > Amblyomma > Amblyomma mixtum. The sequence goes on along the minus strand of NC_143012.1, from coordinate 36,086,162 downwards.
GCTTTCTGAAAGCGTAAAGTCCAATTATCGGCTACGCATAACCCTTTCTTACAGTCCATGCCTCACATTTCCCTCGGCTGTGGAGCTGGTTATGATCAATCCGATGCAGATTAAGGAGCCTATTCTGCCTATATAACCAGGGTACCATTTTTTGTTGGTTCTCTCAGAAAATACAAAAGCAGCAAAAGCAACAGAGGAAGCCCGATCAAGCAACGCTCTGCCAGGCTTAATGCCAATCCAAGATAAATGAAAATGAGCTAAATGGTAAAAAAAAAAGACGATTTGAAGAAAAAATCAGAACAGAAAAAAAATAAAAGCAAGAGGAAACCAAAGGAACAGCGCAGTCAAAGGCCCAGTCACAGGCAGATAGTCAAATCACCCATTATAACAACACTTCCAATCGAAGAGACTCTTGGTAAATGTACAGAGTCGTCCACGTGTTCACCTTAAGAGTGGACGACCCTGTAGTTTTGTTTACGTCTGTTGAGGCCCTATGTGCTTATTTCGAAAGTTGTGGATGCTGGTTAGGAGCCAATCAAAAAATTGTACAAACATGTTAAGACGGTTGAAGGCTTAAACTTTATTCCACTTGGGATGTGTTCATCTATATGCGACCCCCACGCAGAATTTTTCGTGCGAGTAGATCTTCAACACAGAATAGTCTTGGGCAGGTTGGTAATTCATTGCAACAGCGTAATCATAGGCCGGGAAGCAACACAGGACAAAGACGAGACGGGACAAAAGCGCTTGTCCCGTCTCGTCTTTGTCCTGTGTTGCTTCCCGCGCTATGATTACGCTGTTGCAATAGATCTTCAACGCTGGTTTAAAGGTGCTATGTTTACCGCGGTTTTTTCAGATATTTGTTTAATTCGTACGCGCGAAGAAATACACAATACATGGGAGCGCTGAAGGTGAGAGCATCCGGATGGCCTTGTGACAAGCGACGCTGGTGCCCCTAGCGCGCCCTCTTTGAGCTGGCAACAACCGATAACTACTGATAAGAGTAAGCGGCTGATAACGATTTCTTGATTGGAAAACGTAAGCCCATCACCGAGCCAGACCCCCACGTAAACTAGAGCATCTGAAGCACTCGAGGCGGTGGCAAGCCGGCAACTCGAAAACATACAGAGATATACTGAGCGACCACTATCATCATTACCATCACCATAACTACCATCACTACCATCGTCACCATCACCATCATCGTCGCCATCATCAGTCTCTTTGTTAGAAATACTGCCATCATCACCACACTGTCAGTGCTGCCGCCCTCATCAACGTCCATGCTGGGTTAAATCCTTTTTCACTGATGTGAAATTTTCTTATTTAAACGAATGTAACACGAAGGTCGACTTTATGGGCCGTGAGAGAATGGAAGCAGGTGGGAGTGAAAGAAGAGAGAGAGAGAGAGCGAGGTGCCGTAGTGGAGGGCTCCGGAATAATTTCGACCATGGGGATCTTTTACGCGCACTGACATCGCACAGCACACGGGCGCCTTGTCCATTTTCTTTCCCATCGAAACATGGCCGTCACGGTCGGGTTGGAAACCGGATACTCCGGCTTAGTAGCCGAACGCCCTAACCACCTAACAACAGCTGCGGGTTCACGTCTGGCGCCTTTGTCACGCTTTCCTCTCACTGAGCCGTTGCTGTTAACAATATGCTGTTTAATACGGTATAGTCTCTATCAGCATAATATCCAAGTATAAATCGAGGTGTAGCTTTCCACTTTTTTTTTAGACAAAAAAAAAAAAAACACTCACTACTTTCAGGAAGTACGGTAGTCCTCCCCGCCGTCAGCCGCCAGCCATCCTCTCGTTTCAAAATTCCTAATTTTGACTTGTGACCCACGCCTGCAAAGCGTACATCTAAGCCGTGACAAAGGGGTTCCTGTTGGGATAGCGTTATGATCGGTGCTGAGTTGTCATTACGGGACAAGCCCAATAAATGACACGGACGAAGGTATGACGAGGCACGGAGTGAACCTTTCTGCCTGAACAGCCCCTACATGCAGCGCCGACGGACAAAAAGGGTGGCTTTTCGTTCTGTATCATGAACGTTCACCGCGAAAAGTCCTGAGGTCATTTCCGCTGCCTTCAGTTCTCATGGTGAGTTCTCTGATTCCAAGCGCAAGCCAAAAGCTTAGATGTGTAGCGCTCGCCTGTGTCTAGCCGAACTTAAGCCCGTATTCTTTTAAGTCGTTAGCATTAAAATCTTCATCGAGGGAAAAAAATGTGTCGTAGGCCACAAAATTCACCCATTAGCTGGAGAGAAGTGACGTCACCAGAATGGATAATTCCCATTGGCTCGAGGAAAGTGATGTCACCAGAGCAGATAATCTCCATTGGCTGGAGGAAAGTGACGTCAGGAGAATGGGCGTGATGGAACATTCGGTAAAGGCATCAACAGATTCTATGCTATCGCATTGCCAACAGATTAGGGAACTAGGTGTCCGTATAATTTTGCGCGCGCTGCAATGTCACCTATAACGTGTGGACTACGGCGAAGACTGTTTCGTTTAGTCCTGTACACTTCCCCACGTGTAATGGCCGTTTCACATGATGCGACGCGAACGAAAAACTTCGGTCCAGTCGCAGTGTCGCAGCGGCGCCAGTCGCGACAGCCCTTTCACATGCTTGCGGCGCCTGCGATTTCTGTTGGTGCGGCACGGGCGGCCCCGGCATAATTTTCCAATAATAAACGTAGAACACGCTTAAGATTCATTTTTTATTGAATTAATGTGCTGTTATTACAATACCAAGTACTTTATGCAAAGAAGGTATTCTTAAGTTTTTTGCTTTTGTACGCAACTACGATGAGCAGCTCGTTAAATAATGCACGTGACATGTTGAGAAATCAACAGACCCGAGCGCGTGGAGGAAAAAAAAAAGTTTTTTCTTCCTCGCCCGAGCGCTTCCAAACAAAGTGAAAATACCTCTGGTGCAGTTTCGACGTCTTCCGCTACGTCGTTTCCTGTGATGTCACATTTTTGAATTCTATTGGCTGACGGCCGCGTCGTTCGCAACGATCGCTGCGACTGTGCGGCGTGCGACCAACTGGTTGGAAGCCTGCCGCAGCCGCTCTGCGACGGGAGCGGCGTGCCTTTCTGTCGCAGTGCGGCTGAAATCGCAGTGAGCTGTGGCAAGAATCGCACCATGTGAAACGGGCATAAGGAGTAGGGAGGCTAGAACAGCTTCAGGCACAAACATCCGACGAGAAACCAACCAGAACTTAACGTAAGCTAAATTTAGCCCAGGCTTTCCCAAAAGAAAAAGAATTTTTAATATGAAACTATTCAGACTGTCATGCAGTTCCTAGTTTCTCGGCCATAACGAGATTCCTTGTCTTGTCGAGAGAGGTGCCGTGACCTCGCGAATTCACCACAACCAGCCCCGATGGCACGCCCTGATTGGTCGAGAAAGGTCACGTGACTGTGACGTCATGACCACCCGGCTACCCTGACAGGTGGCACCTGACCATCGGATTGTCAGCAGTCTGCCAACCGTGGCAGGTGGACTTACGAAATTTGGAAGTTGGCCCACCCAGAAATATGGATTAAGTGGGATTAGTGAGGATTATGGGTCGGATTAGTGCAATTCCATATGATAATCTAATGGAAGATACTCGAACATTCTAGAAAGTGATGACAGGTTCCAACCGGAGTTTTTGGGAAAAATCGCAAGAACATTAGGCAGTCATTGTAAACACCATAGCGGGCAACCTAAAGGCCCAAAGTCTTTTCTGTTCGCACGCAACTGCTAGTTTAGAAATGCAGGCCCATGTTGTTGCTGGTGAGGATCCATTATTTAAATGAAACGCAATGCGAAACCTGCCTACCACTGCGTGCACAGATTCATATTGCGCTGCATCCACGTAATGGAAGCTCTCTCGTTTGCATATTGTTGAAAAAAGAAATCGACATTGTGGCCGTTGCACAAATTGTATGCCTGCTCGATGTTTAGATCTGTTGACAAGTTGAATGCATACACGATTTTGCATTTTTTGTTGTTGTTAATGGACTTTTCCGTGCCAAGGCCTAAGTGTACAGGGAAAGAAAACGCGACTGGAACTGAATTAATTAAGAGTACCGCGGTTATTTTAATCTGCGTCACAATATCGATTCACCGGCGCTTGTGCGTCTATAGCCTCAATCCGCATGAGCCACTGCAAAGCTCGAATAAAACCCGGCACCACGCGACTGGTATACAGGGTGTGGCACCTAAGACTTTACACAATTTTTTTTTAATTGCGCTTTTTGAGTTAGAAAAGCGCTTTTTTCGGCATAGCATTGTTAGCGGTGTAGTACGTCAGAATGCAGCTAATAAGTGTTAACTAGCAGGCTGGTTAACAAATACTGAATAGTTAACTTTTTAACTACTATTACTGCTAGGCTCCTTAATTATTAAGAGGCGTGTAGCCCACCGTAAGCAATATCCCAATCAGTTATTCGAATTTAGAAAACGCTGTTACCCTCGGTGTTGTAGCCCAAGTTTTGGCTACATCGCGCAAAAATACAAGCGCTTTCGTGACGCCAGCAGGCACAGCAACCTCTCCAATGCTCGCAACTCGTCGAAATAGTCCAAGTTTGTTGGGCCACAGCGGCGAAGGTAACCGTGTTTTCGAAATTCTAATATGTGATACGGGTCTTACTGATGGTGGGCTATATGTATAGTAGAGAGCTGCGGATTAATTTCGACCAAATTTGGGTTCTTTTGCATGCACTGACAGCGTACAGTATAGATTGCTCTTTCTGCATATCGTTCCCAGCGAAAGGCGGCCGCCACAGCCGGGATTAAATGGGAGTAAGAAAAGGAGTAAGCTGTCCTCCAGCTCACACCCTTTCATAACATGGAGTGCTCTAGAGGATATCTTACTGCCTTTTTAATCCTTTGTGTTTCGAGCGTATATAACCTCAGCTATCGAATGCCTAAGCCACTAAGCCACCGCGGCGGGTAGACGTCCATTGCATGAAATGCATTAACAGTTACAACTTGTTGTTTATTTGCGAAATACAACGTACAACTGCACTGGAGCCGCCAAAGTCGGGAATGAGATCGTCCAAATGCAATTACTACCGAAATACCACATCACGAGGCATCTCCCTCCGTGTATTTATGTCCGGGCCGCTCTGCCCGAAACTCAGCGTGGGAGAACTCGGTATTGGCGCGTGTTCCGTACACAGTATCCAAAAGCTCCCGCACCGTGGCCGTATGGCGAAACAGAGTAGGTATACCTCCAGGAACGGAGCCGCGCATCTGATCAGTTACGCGTAGCTTGAAAGCCACTGCTGGACGAAAGCGGCTTGGCTTCTATTCCTGCGATCAATCGGCATACGAAGAAGGCGACCGCTTCGACTCACTGGCGAAACAAACTGCCGCGCATACACTATACAAATGGATACACGACGCCTCCTCCAACGGCGGCACGTACGCGCGCAGGTAAGGACGACGGCGGCTCGATCAGCATTGCAAGCGCAAACTTAAGGGGAAAGGGAAGAAAGCCCTCTCCCTCCGCTCTCCACACAGTAGTGCAGTAGCGAGCAACAAACGAGGGGAAGCGGCGGTTAGAACGAATTTGGGAGACGGCGACCGCAAAAGGCATCCTTCCCGAGGCCAGGTTCATCTTTATTTCAGGGCCCTCCATTAGGCATTCATCCGATGTGCCCAGGGTCGCCAAGCGGCGCGGCTCCTCAATATTGCAGCAGTGGCAACCGGCCGGGAGTGGGGGAGGAGGAGGACTTCAGCATGCGACGACGCCTGGGTTTGGAAGGTGGGCGAGGAGGGAGAAGAGAGGGAGAGAGAGACTCACGTGCTCCGTGAAGCGGCTGCATTAGGTAGCATAAATTAGCTGCGTCGACCTCCGCGATGCGCTCAAGCTCTCCACTACGCCAAGCTCCGCAAGTACGGACACGCACGCTACGCGGCGGCACTGTGTGTCCAAGCGGAGGTTACTTGCGGGGGCCACGTGTTCTGACGGCGCTCCGCGAACGCAGCTCTGAAAACGCCGACGCGAGAAGGTCGCGAAGCGACTTTTGAGGACGGGGCGATGTTTGCGTACTCGCCGTTGCGGAGAACGCCGCCCTCTGCGTTAAATGCTCGGTCTATTCGTCAGTCCGAAACGTCTTAAAGCAGTGATTACAGGAACATGTAACAAGAGGAACAGGTTTGGTTGGTTGGTTTGTGGGGTTTACCGTCCCAAAGCGACTCAAGCTATGAGGGCAACTCGTCCCACAAGTCATCATCATGCCCATTCTTTAACTCCATATCAAGCTAAAGTTAATGCCTTTAAGTATTCGTTTTACCCACGTACTATTGAGGAATGGAAGAAGCTGCCTTCTGATATCATCATGTCTATTGACTCTATTGAAAAATTGTTGGAGTCTACCTCATAGTCAATGTTGATGTTTGATGTACTGGGGTTTAAAGTCCCAAAGCGACTCAGGCTATGGGGGACGCCGTAGTGAAGGGCTCCAGAAATTTAGACCACCTCTGATTCTTTAACCTGCACTGACATCGCACAGTACACGAGCCTCTAGAATTTCGCCTCCATCGAAATTCGACCGCCGCGGCCGGGATCGAACCTCCGTCTTTCGGACCAGCAGCCGAGCGCCGTAACCACTGAGCCACCGCGGCGGCGTATCAAGAGGAACATGTGAGAGACATGTAAGAGAGAGATTACAGGAATATGTAATAGACTTAAGGCAGTGATTACAGAAGCATGTACCAAGTTGCGTGCTTGAGATCTTTTCTATCTTACAAAGTTGCGTATGCGGCCGCCGCAAATGCATAATCTACCATTCTGAAGTTAACTGAGATATTAGACTGGTCTAGACAGCGCTCTGCGGCTCCTACGGTGCCGTTCCTAATTTGTTTTGAATCAGAATAAAGAAAATAAGCGAACATAGGGGGAGCCTTGGCCGCATCCCGTTTGGAAACTAATAGAGACTTGTAGGATAGGGTGACCCTAACGGTTAAGGGCATAGGGGAATAGCATAGCGTCAGTGCGCAGGCGCAGGTCAATAACACCCCTCCGGTTATTGTCTTGCGCATGCGCTACTGGTGCTCCGCTGTTCCTCTATACCCCTAACCGATGCGGTCTCCCTATCCTACATGTGTCTATTAGTATCAGCTCAGGAGGGCCTAACTAGGGCACAGCTAGAACTACGTAGGCATCGTGAGCACCCCACAGGCACCTATGTGCAGGTATAAATTAGGCACATTTTTCGGGGATCCCTATGCAGCATTATTAGTAATCCAGAATCTCAAGTACGCCTGCTGCAAAGATACGGGGCAGAAAACTGGGGACACAACAGAACGTATATATTATAGTAAAGAAGCACAAAAAAAATTACCGACGATTACGTTACTTCCTAATGCGAAATTTGAGCGCAGCAAATAAGCTGTTTCACCTTTTCGATAGTGAGTCAACCCCAGCTGCGGAGTTGGTTTCAGGGACACCGCCGCCGATGCCGACACAAACAATATGATACCCTCGCTTCCGCAGCGCTAAGAACCAGGTCTAGCCGTGGGAAGGTGGTCACGTATTCGTCGACGTGCCGGGGCCTACGTGAAATAACCGGCGCGTCGGCAACTGAAGAGCACCCTATCCGCCACACAAGAACAGGGGGGGGGGGGGGGGACCCTTTCCTCCTCTTTCTGCATGGCGGCGACGGTGTTCTATGCAGTCACGTTATCTTGACTCTCTAGCGGCGTCAGCGGCATCCAGCAGTATCAGTCGGTCGCTGCTATCGCTGGGGGGATGAAAGGGGGGCGGAGCTGGTTACGAGGCCGACGACAACGCCGACGACGACGCGAAACCCAGGAACGGACGCCAAAGAGCTGCGCTCTAAAACGTTTGCGTTCATCACGAGCGGGGTGAACCAGTGGTTTGTAACGCATTTAGGTAACAACAATACTGATCACTCCCTCCGGTACCCGCTGCGGTGGCTCAGTGGTTGGACACTCGGCTACTAAGCCGGAGGACCATAGTTCAATCTCTACCGCCGCGGCCGCGTTTCGATGGAGGCGAAACGCAAAAAGGTGTCCGTGGTGCTGGGCGATGTGAGTGCACGTTAAAGATCTCCAGGTGGTCGAAATTATTCCGGAGACCTCACCGCTATACGGCGTCCCTCATAGTCCATATATTTCTTCGGGGAACTAAACCGAACAAATTTATTTTTCCATCCCAGTTTCTTTTCCAGTTCAGTACAGAGCTGCAATAAATGTTTTCTCCCCCTCGTTCTCCTCCATCCACCTCCCCTCTCTCCAAAGATGACCAAGAACACACTCTTCCCCATCGTTGAGGCTGCAGCACAGGCCGTTGCTAGGAGACTTTGGGGTCCCGTGAACTCGGCAGCACGCCTACAGTGTGCTGCACTAACCTGTTAAGTGGTCATTGAGAACCGCTTTTTGTTTTCGTCAGCCACGTTTTTTGTATAACAAAACACGGAATAGACATTCATTCATTCAAATGCCATCTCTAACCAAACGCCCAGGGAAAGCATTTTATTTGAGCCTTATGTCATTGCTAAAATCATTAACTCAATAAAGAATACTACTTGCCCTGGTATCGATGGCATTATTGAAAAAGCGCGCAACAATACAAAAGATATCTTCAGCGTCATTTTGTTACTCCTCTTTCAATAGCCGCGTATATCAGGATCTTTACCACGTGACTGGCGGACCGATAAAGTCGTCCCAGTATTCAAGAAAGGTAACCGTTCATCCCTGCGAAATTATCGCCCGATTTCACGCACCAGTGTTGGCTGCAAAATCATGGAGCATATTTCGTACTCGCATGTTGCTACCTCTCTAACGTTTGTAAATTTCTTCCGTCCTAATCAGCACGGTTTCCTCAAAACTCACTCATATGCAACTCAGATTGCCGTCTATCTACAGAACTTACATTCGTACATAGGCTAAATAAATCATGGGATGCTCTGTTCACCGATTTTGAAAATGCATTCGGTAAAGTTCGTCATGGCCGCTTAATATACAAACTATTTCATCCGAATCTGCACCCGTGTGCCATTAACTGGATCCAGGCCTTTTTAACTGATAATCATCAGTTTGTCTATACTGTCACATCATCCCTTTCACATACGAAGTCTGGAGTCCCCCAGGACACTGTACTAGGTCCCCTTCCTTTCCTAACGTATATTAATGCTCGACCACTTAGCATTTTTTTCAATATCAAACTGTTTGTTGATGACTGTGCCTTATATCAAACCGTAACAAATTCACCAGATGTCATCGCCGTCCAAAAAAACCTTTCACAAGTGCAACAATGGTGTAGCATATGCGGCTTATGTGTGTTAATACTTCCAAGACCTCACTGATTTCCTTTCATCGTCGTTTTAACTATATCGCGCCTATGTACCCTAGTAATAACTGTGCGGTTTTTTTCGTCGATACCAGCAGGTATTAAGGCGTCCATACTTCTCGCGATCTAACATGGACTGACCAAATCACCCACATAACTAACTCTGCAAATATCTAGTGTCCTAAGGAGTATAAGGGGTTTTTTTTAATCTATAATGTTTGGTGTTGGTCAATGGCAGGTGAATTGTGCAATTATTTTATCGCTTAAAGATAATTGATTACAAAGAAGCAAAAAAAAAAACCACACGCCGAAGATGGGATCCAAGCCCACGACCTCCGAATTTCGCCTACAAGGCGTTCGTCAGACCAAAACTCGAATACGCTGGCTCTGTTCGTGACCCCCGGCAGACTCATCATCATCATCATCAGCCTGACTACATCCACTACAGGGCAAAGGCTTCTCTCATGTCTCTCAAACTGTCCTTTGCTCCAACCCTGTCCTTTGCTAGCTGCGGCCCCTGTATCCCCGCAAACTTCTGAATCTCATCCGCGCACTTAAAGGGCAACTGCAGCACTTTTTTGAGAATTTCGCGATATTCAAGGAATCAAATCTATATATGCTGTAGGTAAAGCATGCAAAGTGTTTTTGCACTAGCATTTAAAATAGTGACGTAACCAATGATTAAATTTTGCGCTTCTCCTGAATGCACTGGAGGAGTGCAGGGAAATTCAGCGTGACGTCACGGAAGGTATGATTTCAAATGACCACTGTCGTCAGCCACACGCTGGCCTGACTCATTAAACGCTACCAAACAACTCTCGGCGGGGTTTCCCTTCGAAGGCGTTGGTTTTTCTCCTTCAAAGCAGGCGTTTGTGCGTTGGAAATGTACCAATACCTTCGATGACGTCATCATGCACCCCCCACTTGGCGTTGTGCGCTGCGGAGAAGCTTGAAGGGTGTCTGGATTTTAATCGGCGATTACTTCACTATTTCAAGTGCTAGCCCAAAAAGACTTCGATTGCTTTACCTGCATGTTTCACACATTCGACCCTATTAATCTCGTGTATTTACAATAACTATGCAGTTTCCCTTTAACTTTCTGCCGCCCTCTGCTACGCTTGCCTTCTTTTGGAATCCACTCCGTTACCCTTAAGGACAAGCGGTGATCTTGCCTTCACATTACATGCATTGCCCAAGCCCATTTCTTCCTCTTGATTCCGACTAGGATGTCATTAACCCGCATTTGTCCCCTCACCCACTCTGCCCGCTTCCGGTCTCTGAGCGCTACATGTATCATTTTTCTTTCCATAGTTCGTTAACTTAAGCTCAGCCCTTCTCGTTATCATTTGGGTTTCTGCCCCAAAGGTGAGTACCGGTAGGATACAGCAGACTAACCTGATCAATAACATCAAGTCAGTTCAGAATTGTGCCCCAAAAATTCATCTCATCTGACTATCCGTATCGTACCAACAACCCAGGACTCAAATCTCGATTGCAGTTACCTACACCTGTTACGAATCGTAACGTAGCACTTCTGTTTATTTCACTAGCTATTTCACAATATTCCAACATCCAGTCAAATCATCCCACACGCACGTCGAATTTCCCGCCATATCCACACGAATGCTGCTAATTAAGACCGAGCATATATCAGAGAATTCCAGCAATTGTGTTTCTCAAAGGATGCCCGCGAATGGAATAACCTTCCGACTGAAGTGGCGACCATCATCAGCCATCGACTATTCAAATCCGCCATCGAGGAAGAACATTCATCAATGTAAACCAGTGTCCAACATTATAAATCATGCATGTACTTTTTTTCGAGTTATCCCAACCTCTCGTACAATATCACACAAGGCACCTTTGAGGAATAATAAATAAAAATAAAAGTACACCAAGGGATCTACTTATAGAATTCATACTCCTCCGACGAAGTTTCGGAGCTCCCCGCAGTACCTGTAGCGCCATCTGTCGCAGCTTTGCGGCAGCCCTTACGGAGGCTTCGCTACCGAACGGGCATAGAAAGGGACGGGTACGGAGGCCTTCGAATTTGATTTTTTTAAAGTCCTGACTGAACTTGAGTTTCGTCCGGAGAAGGCAGCAACTTGAGATTTTAATTTTATAGAGGACACATGTTTATTTATTTATTTATTTCAGTTCCCTAAAGGCCCATGCGGGCATTAGATAGGGGAGGATTCATCAAAGAAAACTTAACATATATACAACACAAAATATAAAGGGCTCAAAACAGAAATAAACAAGTTGAGAAGACATGTACAAGGTGCAGGAGAAAGGGAAAAAAAATGGTTAGGAACAGGTACTTGAAAAAATCCCACAAAACAAAACAACAAAAATCCCATCTTTGGAAGTTAAAAAAAAAACATAGCATCTAACATTTCGCGGAACGTTACGGCTGACACGCACACACTGAAGCCAAAGGGGGGGAAAAAAATGTGAACCAAACAGCGATAAAAAACGCATATTATATGTTGGAAGTTTCTAAATACAACAAAAGAGCCGTTTGAAATGATGATGTTTCAGTGATAACCGCAATGCTAGAAAGAAGCCAACTCCACTCTTCAGTAGCCAGGACCAAAGGTGAGTATTTGTATTGTTCTGTCCGAGCGAAAATGGGTTTCATCTCCTTCATATGAGCCCCACGAGCCGATGTGTGCGGTGCCGGGCGATGTGAACATGGAAATGGTGTGTTGCTGTGGTATAGCGTATGAAAAAAAAAAGATAAATGATCGAATTTTCTGCGCATGACCATTTCTGCGTATGAATTTTCTGACCATGACTGCGCATGACCATAGCAAGTACTACTGCTAATCAGGTTTAAGCTCGCATCCCGCAGTTGGCCCGCCAAAGTGCTCTGCCCCAAAAAGCGCTGCTGGAAGACAAAAACAATTATTTGATTCGAACTTCAAACTAAATAATTACTTCGTAAATAGCGCGGCGATGTATTTTAATTACATTACAGATATACTCCGCACGGCACATCAGCACGTCTTGATAATCTGCATTGCAGATTTCGTCATAGAATGCTATATTAACCTCTTCAAACCTGTCCAAAATTACGGTCTGTCAGAGTAAATCAAAATATATTTCTCAGTCCTGGGTATTCGCTTGAAAGTGCACAAAAATTGTGCAGCTGCAGAGTCAAACAGTTCTTTCGCTGTAAACCGGGCTTTGAGCTACGGCCCTGTATGCCTGCAGAAAGATGCAATAGCGTCATTTGATGAGATATTTAGTCTTATATAAACGAAGTAGAATATGAATTTAAATAAAAATCACAAATAAAGTAATGACGCAAGAAATGTAGAAAATACTTGGAACCTGGGAACAGGAAGGTCATTAAAAAAAAGCAAACAACTTGGCGGGTAGCTCAGAGAGCCTCTCTTAATCCGCAATTAATGAAAATGGGACTAAACAGGTTTACCGGAATATAAACAGCTTTATCGGAAGCCTCTGCTTGGTCTTCGCGTGCAATATGATTGAGTTAGAGATCATTACTGAACGCTGACATGGCGGCACCTGATGAAAAGCCGCATTATTGAATATAATACCTATTACTGAATACACTATAATAATAGCGTAAGCAATTTGCACTGAGCACTGCACATTACTAGGCTTCTATAGCATTTCACGTTGCAACGCAAACTTTAAACTCTTCGCGATAAAACCTAATGGTTTCAGTGCCGGCATCTGCGCACGAACGCAACACGGCGACTCCGGATGGTGGCTTTGGTAGATGAACGCAGAGAAACTCGGCGAAATTACCTAGGTCGCATGGCTGAGAACTTTTAACGACTCCGCGATCAACTCCCTTCGTGCGCGTGCGCGCTTCAGAGCGAACCCATCATGCGCACGTCACCGGCAGGGCTCCCGTGTACGCTCATGTTTACTCTTACGTCCTCTGCACGACCGTCCGGATGCGAGAGTCGGGAGGGGGGGAGCCAGGGGCCAAGTGCACGGAAAGCGAAGGGCACAAAATACTTCTGCTTGAGTTCCAGCAGGAGTGCAAAGAGTAAGGCAAAAAGGGAGCAAACTGAAACCGACTGAAGCACTCTGTCGTCGCAAATTACACCCCAAGCCGCGGAATAGTGAAGGAATAACGAGAGTCGCTTACCCTTTGTGAACGAACTACGTATCCACAACCATCAGTCATTTAAAAGACCAACCGTAGTTAGTTTATGCGCGGGATAACCGTTCGGCGGGTAGGCTAAGCGTAGCAGTTTGTCCCATTTTACCCTATTTTAGCTTAGAGTGTGATATTAGTCCATTAGGAGACTAACAATTGCTGGAGAGTTAATGTGTTATTCTCTAGAGGAGCAGTAATGTTCAGACTTTGAGGCTGTGGCAAAAGAATTAGTCTACAAGAGGACTAACCCCTACACCCTTTTTAGTCCTCTCTGGCGTAAAGTGCATGACCTAAGCTGTCACCCGCGGTGCCTGTTGCGCGTCTCTGCAGCGGTTTTCTTAATTGTTCTTCGCGTCATCCACCGCTCGCTCCTATTTCAACACACTGTTTGTGCCCTGTCCTACGCTCCATATAGCGCACTCAGCCTTCCCGGGGTCGTTTGCAGGTGCCACCTCACCGCGCGGGGGTAGCCTTCGGGCAAACATATGCACAGCCCGCCATTACGGCAGTTTTTAAGGTTCCATCTAGGACGAGTCGCGTATGCGGCGAGACACTTTCTTCTCAAGAGGAGAGGTGTTTGCGCATGTCCTGGCGGCATCAAAGGCGGAGCATTTGTTTGTGCTGACGCAGTAAAGAAACACACTTTGCCCCAAACTTCCTTGAAAGCACAGACGCGTGCGAATGTCAGTGCTTCAGCACGCAAACATATTCTTGTTTTTGATACCGGCACGAAAGAAATTCAGCTCCTCACTTTCCCGAAGGGCCTTTCTGCGTCACTGTTCATTACCGGCGCCGAGGGTCGATTCGACCTGAGCTCATGGTTTACTGTTGCCACAGCAATGTGCACTTATCTCTTAGAGGGTAGACCAGGTATCGTGCATAAACCGCCCGAGCTCGGAATACGGCTGTTCAGTATTACCTTTTCCTCTACGTCTATGTATGGAAGAACGGTGTTTGCATAAGTTGCAGCTAGTCGCTGCGCTTATTAGTGGATAGCTTCGCATACATGAACCAGACAGTGGCGTGTCGATTCAAGGGATCAAGCTGAACAAGGTCAGCCCAACTAGACGGCTGTCTGTTTACATGAACTCGATACGAGCGAGTCAACTTTCCCCAAGCTTGAGAGAGGATGAAGTGTAATTAGGGGAGGAGGTTGCGAGTCAACCCACCACTCGCAGCGGTGGTGTAATACCCCACTTAGGGGCCTTTAAGGGATAATAAATGATGATGAGGTGAGGGGTCGAGTCCTGTTGACTCCTCGACTCGACTGCGCGGGGCTTACATGAACCCAGTAGCTAGGTTTCGACCCGATAACTTGACTCAACTCGGCTCCATCCAGTTCATGTAAACGCCACTAATGCGCATCAATGTGTATGCGTTTTACTCAAACACACCTCTCGCTCTCCTTCCTATCTTTTCATACTGTCGTCTCCATTTCCCCGTGTTCTTAGCTGACTTCTCTCGCGGTGAGCGCCAGAATAGCACAGGAGCGTTAGCAAAGTGTTAGTTTATATGCTTCGTGCAGCGTCCAGCATAACATGGGCACATTAAGCTGCGCGAAAAGACGCTACACATGAACTACCAGCTGCAACTTGACTGCAACATTTCACAGCCTGTTAGCCGCAGAAGTGTCTGTTCTTGTTCCGCAATTATATATGGAAAAAAGCAGTATTCTTCTCTGTCTGGTGAAGTGATCTTTCCAAGAAATTGCGTGCCGGGCTGTAATAAATTAAGACGCAGCGACAGTACGAACCAGATAGTGCACTAATATGGTAGCTTCAGTCTATTGCACACTGCTCGCTGACGTAAGACTTTATCGAAACGGAAACCTCCTTTACTACATCCTCGTTATCATAACCTCAAAAATTACGAAACGGCGCTTTCACACGTTTAAAATATTGAACGGAGCAGGCTTTACCACTGACTTCAACAACGGATTGGCTGGCTTTAGAAAGGAGTGGAAAAGTTCGTACATCGCAAGCATCGCTCGGTACTAATAATAATGAACTACCATTCGGAGTTAGATTGCTTTATTTTCATTGCCTGCAAGCAATTCAATAAATTTTCATACATGATTCCTGTTGTAACACTGAAAACGTAATAAGAAAATATTTTTTTGCAACACATACGAAAACAAGTTGCACATGTGTGAACATTTTACAGGACACCGAGCAGTCATTGCAACGTATCTGCTTCAGCGACATTTCTAGCTTTCCACCTTGCGCAACTTCAAATATGGCATTATGCGATTATTCTTAATATGGGATTTTGTGCCTTGAGAGAAGCGGCTCCCGGGGCTCTTACAAGTGGCGTAGTGCACGAAAGAAGATGAAAGGTCTCTGAAGACGCTGTGTCTTCCGCAACCTCAAGTTTTAACCGATTATATAAAAAAAGCAGGCAGGCTTTGTACTGGCAGCACCACGAAGCGGCAGCCTTTTCCTCCTTTACAAAAATTTCTTGAGACCGTCTATACACTGACCATTGACTCTCCGTAGACTTTTGTCCATGAAGTCTAATTTTCTGGAGAGAAATTCTACAGACTAGTCCACAGACAATACGATTTTACAGACAATACAAATCGTATAGTTTGGTCTACTGACAATAAAAATCCTATAGACTGTCTATAGCCTATCTATAGATTTCTGGCCATACACTTTTAGTGGACTTTTGTCTATAGAGTATCAATAGGCAAAAGAGATTATCTACAGGAAGGTAACAGAGTGTGTAAGAAGTCTTTTGCTGGCAATTTCAAGAAGCGGCTGCCTTTTTCTGTCTTGCGAAAATTTCTTTAGACAGTCTATACACTGACCATAAGCTCTCTTATCAATAAACTCTATATGTCAGTAAAGTGTAAAGTCTATTGACATTCTAGATACAGTTCCTATAGACTAGTCTATAGACAAGACAAATTCTAGATTTTGGTCTACAGACAATACAAATCCTATAGACTGTCTATATACAATCTTCAGATTTATGGGCACACCTTTTTAGTGGACTTTTGTTAACAGACAGTCTATAGAGTATCAATAGGCAAAAGAGAATACCTATAGTAAGGTAATAGAGTCCGTAAGAAGTCCTTGTACCCACAACATCAAGAAGCGGCACACTTTCACTCCCTTTCAAAAATTTCTGTACACAGTCTATGCTCTGACCATAAACTGTCTTCACAATAAACTCACTCTATGAACTTTCTATGGACTTTTGTCAGTAGGGTGCAAAGTCTGTAGACATTCTAGATGCAATTCCTATAGACTAGTCTATAGACAATACAAATCCTAGATTCTGGTCTACTGACAACGCATATCCAATAGACTGTCTGTAGACAACCTATTGATTTGTGGGCATACACTTTTAATGGACTTTAATCTATAGACCATCAACAGACAGTCAAGAGGCACAAGAAAATAGCTATCTTAAGGCAATATAGTCTGTAAGATGTCAATAAAAAGTCTGCAGATCATAAAATATATGTAGAAAGTCAATATAGTCTCTAAGAAAATAGAAAGTGTATAAACCATAAAATATCTGTAGGGAGGCCACATAGTCCGTAAGAAGTCAATAGAAAATCTATAGACCATAAAACATCAGTAGGAAGACAATATATCCTGCAAGCAGTGAAATAAAGTCTACATATCATTTTTGCAAGGAAAGCTTACCAACCCTGATGGAGCGTGTGAAAGGAACACCCAGAGCTCTGAACACCTTTTTCCCAAAGACTCTAGCCCAGATCCGCTGCGTTTAACTTTCGCGGACACGGAAAGCTGCTAGGACGTGCCGAGGCCAGATCTGCGTGCATCCTTTTACACGCTCTCCCCCACTTCCTTCGCCGCAGGGCGCGTCGCGTTCAGGTGTGTGTGCTCGCTACGTACACCGGCCACTTCGTGAGCGTCGAGCCGAGTCAGATTAATTTATGCAAACGAGCCACTCTCCGCCACGCGCGCGTTGGTGCTGCAAAGTGGAGCCGGCGCTAAACTCTCCGGAAAATAGGCGGCGCGCAGCGGCAGGTGCTGCCGGAGTCGCGGGCGTGCTCCGAGGAGTCAGCCTGAACGCTCCCCCCCCCCCCCCCCCCCCCCCCCCCCCCCCCGTTTTCCCTTACGCCTTTCGTGAAGGCTTTTTTGGGGTAAAGGAAGTGAGGAATTAAGTTAGCCAGTCACTGACACGTGGGAAACATTCGCTGTCCGCGCGCGCCGAACTTTGCGACCCGTGGTCTGCACTGGACGTGTCTACTTTAACGGGAGTTAGGTTCCAGGAAACTCGATCGCAAACCACACCGTCCGCACGAATAAAAGTTCGCGCGGACCGGGGAAGAAGTTTTCCGCTGTAACATAGCACACCAATGGACAACCACAGTGGCAAACGTTCGGCTATAGCTGGATCCTCGAAGAAAGTCCTGCGATGCTATTGCAATCTCTTACAAGCTGCGCGCAAAACAAGAAAGAAGAATGGCAGACTTTGTGCTCTCGCCCAGTGACGAAGAAGTCTCAGAGATAGGTTAACCCTTTCCTCTGAATCTCCCCTCTCATAACTTCTCCCGCTCCCTATGCCATCTGTACCACGTGACCCGTGGCGGCACGTGACCACGCGGCGTGTCCGCCACTCCGCAATCCAGTGAAAAACAGGCCGTCCGTTCTTAAAAGAAGACGGCGCTACAGACTGAAAGTTCCTGAGGAGTGTGTTGGAACACGAAAGCCATGAAAAACATGACCTTCTTTGTGGCCTGCAGTTTCCTGCGGGAACTACGCAGTTCACCCCTCAACATCAGACGGCACCACTTACAAAAATTTTTTACACAGTCTATAGGCTCTCCATAGACTTCTGTCTGTAAAGTCTATAGACACGCTATAGACAAATCCTAGAGAACAGTCTATAGGCAATACGAATGCTACAGGTAGTCTACAGACAATCTATAGATTTATGACCCTGAACTTTTAGTAGACGTTTCTCTAAAGACAGTTTGTAGACTATGAATAGACAAAAAGAAATTTCTATAGGAAGGCAACAGAGCCTATAAGAGGTCTATAGACTGTCTACAGACCATTTTTAAAAGGGACCACCCAGTGGTCTGGCAGTTCTGCTTGTTCGTGGCTTCTATAATGCGATCAGAGAAATTCTGCGGGGATTTTTACATCCTCCTGTATATGTACTCACCGTCAAGGTGTACGACTGCATGGTTTACCCAGCGCCCTCGACGGACACAATGCGAAGTATGCGGGGCGTATTCGAGACTTGTATGTAACACTGGTGCACTACGGAATCCCCTCGCGTTGGAGCGACAATGGTCGAGCTGTAGAGAAGCTGCTCGCGCGAGGGTGTCCACATATGCATGCCCGAGCGGCCTGCATTTGTCTAGCCCTTGCTCCGCACTTCGAATTTCGCGTTTCATCACGACGGCACGACGGAATGTCATGTTCAGTGCACTTGGGGAGAGTGCGGACAACAGCGATGCGCGGTGCTTTCCGTAACTTCTAGGCATAGCGCGCGAGGTCTTCGTGTGTCAAGACAACAATTAAATCGGCACGTACATCGAGGTAGTCTTCAGGTTCGCAACTCATGTGTTCTCAAGGAAACGTGGATAAAATGCCGAAAAAAAAGGTATAAAAATGACTGCACGTGAAATTACTATGGTAAATTACCAACGTATGTACTAAAAACAGTCTACAGAACAAGCAAGCTGGAACGACTCCTTGTCATCCGTGTATATTTGGGCTATGCTAATAAAATATGGATAAAAATAACATAGCAGAAATCGATGACTTCACTGTAATTGTTCAGTTACTTTTTATGGCATGTAATACCCCAGTTAAGTCATTAGATTAGAGAAAAAGCAACTAATTCTAATTGGCTAGTTGTTTCCTGCAACGTGCACAACACTGGTGTATTCTAGTACAGAGCATGCATGCATATTTAGCCAACCTCAGGACATTTCCCAGTTCTGTGGTGTTGGCGTCGTTGGTGTAACACTGTGTGACGCTGATTGGTCAGCGTGAAGGGACGTCACGAATGACGTCCTTGCAACGCGCCTCGCTGAGTTGTGGAAACAGAGTGACGTCACGAGTGGCAGCATAGTGACGTCACCTGCACTCTACCAGAGAAGAAGAGAAATAATAATGAATAACCAATATTGCGCTCGGCATCGCAAACAAGTACAGCTGATTCTCACGCGCTCCACAGTGATAACCATTCTGTTAGTTGTTTTCTTCTGCCTCTTGAGGCAAGACACATAATTAAAGCACGTCGCTTGCTCCGGTTCGCTGCTCTAACCGCTGCGGTTAGTTTGGGTTAGAATATAGAGAAGCCTCATTTGTCAAGAGGGGATGGAAGGAGAGGTTGTGGAGTGCGAAGAGAACGGGGGGGGGGGGGGGGGGGGGGGGGGGAGTAGAGATGGCTTAAAGCATGCGTGTAACTTGTCAACCGAGTAAACAGTATTTCGCATTCCACTTTGTCAAGGCTCCTGTGCATTCCGGCCGGCGCAGCTTTAATCAATTTCTCGGATTAACACCTCCAACGCACTGCGACAAACACAGGAACGCCTACACACGCGTCGCGCCGTAAAATCCATCCAGCGGCCTCTTTCTTCTTCTGCGTTTGAAGTTTGGTTAGCCCTGCCACCAACAGTCCGCGGAAAGATGGAAGAAACGACGCAAAATAAATAAATAAATAAATAAATAAATAAATAAATAAATAAATAAATAAATAAATAAATAAATAAATAAATAAATAAATAAATAAACCAAAGTCAACGAGCCTAAGACAAGCAAGAACGCGGGAATGCCGGCGCGTGTCGTTCGGCGAAACGCCAGGGCAAAGCCGAAAGGAAAAAAAAAAAGAGACACGCGCATCTAAGAGCAAGCACGTATCCCACTGCCGAACTCGCAATAACGGTGGCCCCGACGAATCAACACGAGCGCCTGCGAGCTCTGCAGGAAAGTCGACGGAGGAGGCAGGGGGAATCGGGCGGAGCGCAATGAAAGAGAAAAAAGGCAGTCTCCTAGCTCTTGGAGGCAGCAGGGGTACAGGAGAGAAGGAAGGAAGGAAGGAAGGGACGGGAGTGGGCAATTAATAAAGGCGGACGCGCGGCGGTGTCTGCGGCAGATTCGGTGCCCGCGCGGCCAGGTTCGGGCGCGGATATCCTCGCTCGCTTATAATAAATGAGTCGAGATTAATTGGTATCGCGTTGCGCACCGCGTCGCGACCGGTGAGCGCGCGCCGAGCATTTCTGAACCTGGTTGGAGCTGGCGGAGCGTGCGGACCTGATAAAGAAAGATGGGGCCAAGAAAATGAGAGGACGAGCCCAGAAAAGGAGAAGAAATGGGATAGAGAAAAGGGAGGGGAGTGGGGTGGGGGGGTAAAGATGAGAAAGCTCGCCTTTAACCTCCTCTACCTACCTTTCTTCCCCCAGCCCTTCTCCCCATCGCCCCAGCACCGGCGTTTCCACCTGTTTGGCTTAAGAAGTTCGCCGCAGTGTGCTCGAAGCGCAAGCAACGCACCTTTCACTCCGGAAAAAAAAAGGAATTTTTTAACAATATCTTCTTTGAAAGCAAGCTAGTACATGCAAGACTTAGGCAAAGCGAGGAATCGGCGGGGTTTTTTTCTGTTTTTTTTTTTGCGCTGTTGTCGCTTTGTTAACACGATTCGCCAATATTCACCCATTGGCTGGAGAGGTGACGTCACCAGACCGGGGCACTCCCATTGGCTGGAGAGAAGTGACGTCACCAGAGGGGAGCATTCCCATTGGCTGGAGGGAAGTGACGTCACTTCCGGTGAAGGCATCAACAGTTGCTGAGGCATTCGCACTGACAACACACACTGTACTTAGGCGTCCTTGGGAATTTATTAAGCTCCCTGCATGCACTAGCAAAATCTTAAAGGGACGTATTGTCCCCGCCTCCTCCATGAACATGGCGTGTTGGCACATTCAACGTTCAGACTGTTGCACCACTGCAAACATGCAAGCCAAGTTACAGTGTCATAAGCAGAGTGCAGTGTTAGCAAACTGCGTATCCTTTCACTCTTAATAATTTATTGGTCACATCATCACTTCGTAGTACAGCAGCCGACGCTACAAGGCTACGAGGTGGGAAGGGGGGGGGGGGGGGGGAGGGGGAGTTACATATCCACAATAATCTGTTTCGGCGGTTATTATGACAGTGGAGAAAGCCTTGTCGCCATGATCACCTGTTGCGGCAGCTGTGGTTTTGGCAACAAGGGCAATGCATGGAGACACCATTTCTGAGAAAACAGGACAATTCATCCGAACTTGTACACTGACAGTAGTGTACAGCGCCTTGTACACTGACGCATTTTTTATTCACTTTTCAAAAGCCTTCGATCGGGTAGCTCACAAGCGCCTTATCAAAAAGGTGCACAACTTGCAGCTTGATCATGATACTACAAAGTGGATTGAAGAATTTTTAACTAGCAGGCAGCAATCCGTATCTGCTAATAACATCGTATCTGAAACTAAAAATGTTAAATCAGGTGTACCTCAAGGATCCGTCTTAGGTCCACTTCTGTTTTTAATTTATATTAATGACATCGCTTCAGACATTAGCTCCTCCATACGTCTTTTCGCTGACGATTGTATCATTTTAGGGAAATAGCTAATCCTAACGACGTTGTTGTCTTGCAAACAGATCTAGATAGGTTAAGTACTTGGTGCAGTGTTTGGTAGATGGAAATAAACACCGATAAAACCAAACAGATGACTTTATCTGCACTCTATAAAACACCAGTAAACAATTACAGTATAAATAATAGCGTCATTGCGCGCTCATCAACTTTCAAATATTTAGGCGTTGTTCTTTCCCCGGACCTAAATTGGCATAGCCACATAGAGTATATCACTAGCAAATCTTTGAAAAAATTAGGCCTGCTTAAACGTCGTTTATCTCTAGCTAACCCTGACACCAAACTGCTGGCCTACACATCTCTAATTCGGGCATCATTGGAATATTGTTCGGTAGTATGGCATCCCCACCAAGAAAACTTATCTAGCTCTATAGAATCAGTGCAAAATAAGGCAGCACGCTTTATTTTGCGGTCGTACTCTCCATTTCAGAGCGTTACTGCAATAAAACAGTCTCTAAATCTTCTGGACCTCAACATACGACGCAAATTCTTTCGCCTATCGTTGTTCCACTCCCTCTACTACAACCATTCATCTTTTGCACAGAGGCACATCACAGCAGCACATCACATATCATCTCGAACCGACCATGCGCATAAAATTCAAACAATTTTCGCCCGCACAAAGAAATATCAGAATTCCCCGTTAGTCTTGGCTATAAGGGAGTGGAATGGTTTACCTGCTAGCATTGTAGCTATCACTGAACCATCATCTTTCCGTTCAGCGCTACTAACATTTCTTGAATCAGGCGCAGCATTGTCGTCTGTTTGAACTTGTCGCCTTGTACCCCTGCTTTGCCGTATGCATGTACATATTATTTTTGTTTATTGCCCAGCGCACCATGCCCACGATGTATAAAAAAAAAACTACCGAATTTGATAATTAACACCTAGTTCTTTTGTTCTCTATCTGTATTATGCATGAAGTGAAGCTTGAGTAGTTGTGTTATTTGCTGTCCCCCCCCCCCCCCCCCCCCCCCTATGTAATGCCCAGCCGGGCCCTAAGGGTATTTAAATAAATAAAATAAATAAACTGAGACGGAAGACAATAAAAATTATTCTTAATTTCGTTTTTCGTCCTCTGTCACCCATTCAATAAAATTCACGAGGCAATGACCCCTTCCCAGTCTAATATATTCCAGGGTACACTTCAGCGGTAACTAACTACTTATCTTCCTGGCAACGACCCACAAAATTTCCGACCACACATTCGTGAATGCACAGTCTGTTCTCGGTAAACCCTCTTGCTGCGTTTAAAAACAAAGCAGGGAATATAATATGTTCGGCATTTCAGTGGCTGCCACTTGCTTTAGAAAAAAAAATTAGACAGTCTACAGACTGTCCATAGACTTTTGTCTATAAGGGCTATAGAGTTTCTATAGGCAAATCCTATAGACTAGTCTCTAGGTATATACAAACCCTATAGACAGTCTACAGACAATCTATAGATTCATGGTCATACACTTTTAGTAGACATTTGTCTAGAGGCAGTCTATAGACTATGAATAGACAAAAGGAAATATATATAGGAAGGAAACAGAGTCTATAACAAGTCTATAGACGTCCTATAGACACACTTTTATAAAGCGTTCATTTTTACTATTGTCGACACGCTGACCAATGCATGCGAACGTCCGTAGACATGCATTTCTAGAGCATTGTCGACGGTTTGGCTCCGCTGACGACCACTGACCTCAGTAAATATAGCTAAATGTGCGCCTTTGCAGGTGCAAATGCATAACAAAGTTTTATCAGTATGAAAGCCGCGGTAACTGTTTCACTCTCGGCGTAAACTTCAATAGCCCCACGAAGGAAGGAATGAAGGAGAGAATGAAAGAAGGAAGATGGAAGAGGCAGCCCGGTGGAGAGCTCCGGGTTAATTCAGCCACCCCGGACTGACATCGCATAGCGCACGGGCATTTTTGCATTTAGCCTTCATTGAAACGCGGCCTCCGTAGCAGGGATTCAACCCCGCTACCTTGGGATCAGGAGCCGAGTGCCATGGCCACAGGGTTACCGCGGTGGGTCCTTTAATTTTTTAATCTTATCTTCATTCAACGTCAGGTAATCTCAGGTGCGGAGGCAAAAAGCCAAAAAAAAGGATTGAGGGGGGCCAGTACAACCATTGTTGCAGCAGTTATGGCACAGTATAAGTAAATGTCATCAATTAAAATAAAAACCAAAGAGGGTAATGGATGACCACAGAGCCTATTTAAACTTCACGCAAGCGGAAGGTAGACGTGGCAAAAATCGCCAAGAAAAAGCCAAATATAAAACATGCATACTTCATGTTTGCAGAGAAAGAAATAAACCAAACATAAGAACAACTCAGGCGCAAAGAAAAGAAAACACGCATGTCAAAACAAATAAGTCTAGCAGCTGTTTCACAGACATTCTGATAATGTCGACGTCGTCTTGCAAGCGCTGATTTATAAGGGTGGCCAAGGTGAAGTTTAGGATTTGTTTTCCATAATTAGTGCAACATTTAGTAACTTTCCAGAAATCAGGATGCCATGCAGTGTACGCTTTTTTTTTCTAGCCCGGCTGGTATCGCCAAGGATTCCGTGTTTTTATTAAATCTGACCTGTAAGATTTACCTAATCTAAAGCAATACAGTAAGTGCAGGCAAGAAATATTTAGCGTTTTGAATAAATCGACTGCATGATGTCGGTATGACATACCTTACTTATAGTTAGTATGGCATATCTTTGCAAGACAAGCGACTTATGTATATTTTCTGTTGTCATGGCCCATACTAGAATATGATATGTTACCAAAGAGAAGAACATGCAGTTAAAAAGGAGTGTATTGACGGATATGGGGAAAGAGGGTCAATAGAGACGCATGAGACCAATGGTGCTAGATAATTTAACGGACAGGTGTTTAATGTGTCTATCCCATGATGTATTTTCAGGGAAGTAAACCCCTAAAGTTTTAAAACACGGTAAAACTTCAAGGACATTATTGCTAAGCAATAGGGGCGGAACTTCAACATTCGTGCGAAGTGTATGAAACATTAATGCTTTATATTTTTAGCTTTTAGTTTTAAACAGTTACTACCTGTCCAGTTGCAAATTTGGGAAAGGGTGTGGTTTGCACGATTACGAAAACCTGAGCCTTTGATTCGAGAAAAGAACACTACTCTACCGTTGGCACATAGGTATTTCCCAGGTTGACGTATGCATACAATATCGCTCATACATAATATGGAAAGGAATGGACCAAGAACGCTACTTTGTGGAACACTTGCGGTCACCGTTTTAATCTCTGAGGAGAGATCATTTATGTAAACAAATAATGTGCGATGCTGCAGATACTAATGACAAAACCCTGTAACAAATTCCGTAGTAGTCAACTTTCTGGAGCAATATTTGATGGTTAATGACATCAAACTCTTTGATAAACTCAAGAAAAATTCCTAATACTATATGTACAGTCTTTGTCAAAAGTTTAGAGCCCAGGGGGTTCTCTTTTAAGCTTTATATTGGGACTTCAGGAGCATTCGTGGAATTCCTATTTATTGCAGGAGGCAGTACCAGAAATATTTTCACGTTCAGGGAATTTGGAGCGCTAGAGAGTCATTAAGAACGACACAGTGTGGCTCAAAAGAAAACCCCCTGGGCTCCAAACTTTTGACAAAGGCTGTACCTCCAAAAAGAATGCACTCTAAATTCTTTTTGAGGTAGAAGTTCCAGTTTTGTGGACGTTTTTTTCCGAAAGCCGTACTGGGAAAGGCTTTTAATATTGTAACGGTCAGTGAAGGATGTTAGCCGTTTAAGAATTATATTTGAAAACCCTTTCGAGACTGGCAGAATTGAAATTGGCCGATAATTAGATATATCGTTTCTTTCACAATTTTTTATGCACCACTGAAACTTTGGAGAAGTGCATACTGCGAGGGAACGTTCCCTGTGGAATACAAATGTAGATGTAGGCTATTGAAGGCTCAATTATATCTAGAATATATTTAACGGAGGTGATCGGAATGCCAGATCATGAACGTAGTTCCTTTATTTTGGGAGACTGGATTGAACAAAACAGTTTGGGTGGCTTATGGCTTATTGCGGTTTAACGTCCCGAAGCAACTCAGGCTATGAGGGACGCCGTAGTGAAGGGCTCCGGCAATTTCTACCACCTGGGGTTCTTTAAGGTGCACTGACATCGCACAGCACACGGGCCTCTAGCATTTCGCCTTCATCGAAATTAGGCCGCCGCGGCCGGGATCGCACCCGGGTCTTTCGGGTCACCAGCCCAGAGCCGTAACTACTGAGCCACCGCGGCGGGGCGGAAAAAAAAAAGTTTTAAATAACGGCGCCTGTATAAGGGCTTATCCCACTGTTACTAGTCGCTGTGTTGCTGATGGAGAGAAAGAATGTATTAAGCGCATTTGCTAGATATTTTTCTTTTAATTCTATGCCATCTCTTAAGAGGCTTGTGATTGGTTGAGAGATACGGTAAAACACAAATTTCAGTTTTTTCCAAACAGATTCCGACCATCCGTCTGTAGAACTGAGAAGGCTTACATAATATTCTTCGTTGCTCCGAG
Source organism: Amblyomma mixtum (assembly GCF_055824585.1). Classification (NCBI taxonomy): domain Eukaryota; kingdom Metazoa; phylum Arthropoda; class Arachnida; order Ixodida; family Ixodidae; genus Amblyomma; species Amblyomma mixtum. The sequence goes on along the minus strand of NC_143012.1, from coordinate 36,059,530 downwards.
CTCTTTGGTCAACGTTTTGAACGCGTTCGCGTGAAACTCCTAACACAATACAAAATCCAACACGTCTGCCTCTGCGTAGTGTTCTTCGTTTGGAAGTGCGCTAAAGGTAACGCTCGGAAAGACAATGTACATCAGTTATTCTATTTCTACCCAATTTGGCGGTAGCATTCCACCTTTGCCCACGGGTGCCGCAGGACGGCGCCACCGTCGCGCGTATACATCATGTAAAACTAAAGAGGTAAATAAAAGATGACAAAGCTGGCTCTCTGTGCGTTAGCCTACAACGCCCACATTCCACGCTCTACCCTAATTTCAGCACTGCACGGCACTAAGATCGAATGAAACAAGAAGTCGGACTGCATAATACCTAAGGCAGCGCCCTCTCCACCTCCCGCGCCGTGCGCGGTCCATCTGCATCGCAGCTCGATCGGTTCCGCGATCTCGCCCTTCCTCTTCTCTCTCTCTCTCTCTCTCTCTCTCTCACCGCTTCCCTCTCTCGCACCGCGGCGCACTGTTGCGGCTCGAGTGTCTCTCGAAATGAACGAGATTAAAATCGAGGTTTTTGCCGGGGCCGCTCCTCGCTGGCAGAGATGAATAATTAACGCGCGAACCGACGGCGGCACCGACCGAGAAGAGGAGCTCTTCAAAGGGAATTCCCCTCTCCACTCGCTCTTCTTCCTGCTTTGTCTCCTCCGCTTGCGGCCACTGTTTGAGAGATCACGTTCGAAGAAAATTAAAGCCCCGGCGCTGCCCGTGAAAGGTAGTACGCGTGAGGCGTAGCGGAACGATACTACGCCGCCTGCGTCCGCTGTGTTGGTTTTTATCTTTGCATCGTTTTTTTTTCTTTTGTTGGATTCGCTTGCGATTCGGTAGTGACCTGGGCGGATCATTAGAATGCGGAAAAAGTAGGCGAGAGTGGCGGCCGAACTCCAAGTGCAGCCGCGCTCTCCGTCTCGCCGACGGGGACATCTCCGCACAAAGTGCATTGTTAACGAGGTGAGCACCCTCTCCCCCCCCTCCCCCCTTAAAAGATATAGAAGCTGCAGCAAACTAGAAAGAGCACACACCAGCATTCCGTGTTGGCAAGCGAAGAAGAACTGGCCTTTCTGACAAGTCAGCAGCGGAGGTGCGAAGGACTTGCCTCATAAGGTTTCGTTACTACTCGCAGCAGGCCTATGAAAGAGTGCTTGTTAACTCCACGCTTCGTCAATCGCGTCTCTGTTTCGGCTTCCCGGCCTGTACACGCTTATATAGAGAACCTTGGCCACATGTTCGCCCGGGATGGTGACGACAGCGCGTCTAGTCGGGCCTTGAAAACTAGAAAGCATTCCCCGAGTGGAAATTTGAGCCGGGAAAGAACACGGTAACAACATTAGTGCTCCACAGTAAAGCCGCTGCTTTCGCTTTATCGCTCGCGAAAACGCTTTAGATTGGAAACGCCATATCGCGAAAATCTCAACACTCAACATTCAGCAACCAGTCATCGCCGACCCTGACGAAAGAGCACGTTGCGTCTTGTATCACCCTGCATGAAAACGCGTGGCTCGCCACAGGGTACCATGTAGCCTCGCTTTGTGGATGCCCTGGGCGCCCACCCGTGCAACGCCCACGCATACTGGACGGTGTGACACTATCTGCTCAGTCGGCCCTTCACGTTCTCCGTATAGTGAATAGTGTGACTATACTCTCAGTGGGCTCTTTACGTTGTCCAGACAATGAAGCATGTGTGCGTTCCTATTCAGTGGAAGTGCTCACTTAGTGATACTGCCCATTAATTAAGTGATACTGCTCTGTGAGAGACATTACCCTTTAAGTGAATTGCCCTGTGTGAAATTGCCCTCTCAGTGACATTGTCAGCTGACAGTGCACTCTCAGTGACGTTGCCGACTAGATGATATTGCCCCATCAGTGACACTGCCCCTTCAGTGACACTGCCCCCTCATTGACACTGCCCCTCAGTGGCACTGCCCCTCAGTGGCACTGCCCCTTCAGTGGCACTGCCCCCTCAGTGACACTGCCCCTCAGTGACAATGCCCCCTCAGTGACACTGCAACTTCAGTGACACTGCACCTTTAGTGGCACTGCCCCCTCAACGACACTGCCCCTCAGTGACAATGCCCCTTCAGTGACACTGCCCCTTCAGTGACACTGCCCCTTCAGTGACACTGCCCCCTCAGTTACAGTGCCCCTCAGTTATACTGCCCCCATAATGACACTGGCCCAGTCAGTTACACTGGCCTCAGTGACACTGCCCCTCTAGTGACACTGCCCCCTCAGTGACACTGCGTCTTCAGCGACACTGCACCTGAGTGACACTGCACCTGAGTGACACTGCACCCTGAGTGACACAGCCTTCTCAGTGCCATTGACCTCTAAGTACGATGATGCACTGTTTTCAATGTTACTTCATTCCAGAGGAGGACGAGGAGCTTAGGAGTTTATATTTTTCATCTTTCCCTCAACAATTTACTGCAGAATTTATTTATCTGGACTAGGACAGCGCCGCTGGCTAGCGAGAACAAACTCTAAATCCTCATAACATTTTCAAAGTCCCTAAACATGCTCCTTCTTAATCTACCCCACTGGTCTTTCCTAGATTCCCCCGCACTGCGGCGACCGGCTACATTTAATTAGCGGCGAACATTTAATTAGCGAACTCGCGACAGTGGGCCCAACTTCAACAAAAGCGATGCCGTTTGGTGGCGTCCGACGAATCTCCTCCTCGGTGACCGCAGCAGCCATAAGTGTTCTGTGGCAATCTCAGCACTGGCATAGAAACTCAACGCAACGGCCAGCGCCGCCACACCGCCAGGGCAGCCCACGCCACGGGTATTTCTTGTCCGTCGACGTTTTCATGCAGGGAAACGCATAGAGTAGCCTCACAGTGACCCCTCCGGGCTTGAGTATCTGGCGCCGCTGCCGGGGCTTATGCAAATGCCCGCTCGGATCGTCGTCCGGAAGGATTTGGTTTCGGATCTCCGAGTGCCGGACCTGCTGCTGCCTCGCGCGGCTTCTTCTTAGCGCTAAAGAGGCGAGGGGGACTCGGGGAATAAACCCCAAGTCGGCACGTGTTATCCTCATCCACGATCCGGCGTCTCGACAGGGGAGAATTACATATGCGTTTTCATAAGGCGAGGGATATAATACGCCTCCTCGTTCTTCGCGGGGCGCCAAGTGGGTGAGGGCGAACGGACACATGCCAAAAGTAGGACCGCTTCGTTCTCGCAAACACACATACCCGCGCACCCAAAGAGAAATTGCGTTCATAGCTGGGTGGACAGGGACTACGTTAGTTTTTCGGTTGTGTTGATTCCGTTCGCTTCTCGCGCGCGCGCACGCACGCACGCACGTACGCGCACACACGCACAAAAAAAAACAAAAATAAATTTAAAGCAAAAAGCAGGCACACGAGACTTCTCGTTCAAGTTTCCTTTAGCTTAGACTTCGTGGAATCTAGGATTTTGTAATTAAACAATCCGTTTTAGAGGCAGCTGAAAACTTGGAATGAATCTAAAGCTCACGGAGAGATTGCAACTTCCTACTTGGGTATGGCACAACGAAGACGTTCGTGAATGGAGTCGGCTACTATGCTTCCCTATAGCGTGGGCTCGCAGCAGTTTTTAATAAACACCGAACTAGTTAAACGAGTGTCGCCTTCGAAACCCTGAACTTTGCAGCCTGAAAAACATGAAATCAGGAAAGCTCTTCTCGAAGCACGTGGGAGTTTTATTTGGTAAGCGAGACTATAGGCACGAAGAGAATTTTCTCAGGCGCGCACCGCAGAGCACGGCGATCGCACCGGGCCTACGTCTAACCCTATACAGAACCACTGTCTGCCGCTTACACTTATGGAAGACAGGAACAGGTGCTTTCCCAAGAATTGAAATTACTGCGGAGGGTGTAAATTTTTTGCAAGGGATGAGGGGGAGTTAATGGTAAAGAGGAAGCGATAGTTATTTTTTTTTATTTCGTCGTTTCTGGACGATGTGTCCCTTCGCGTACATACCCTTCATCCGGCGTGATTAAGCAAAGTTTCTTTTCACGGGTAAATAAAAAAATGTCGTTACGAATTACGGGGGCGCCTTCAGAAAAACGAGAGGGTGTGTAAGGGAGTCACAGGACGGAATCTTCAGGCGATGTTATTACACTCTTAACTCGAATAAGCCTGTATGAGCAAAAATTGGCAGTGGTTTAGCTCTGGTTAAACCTGGAGGATTACGAAAGCAACGAGGAGAGAGAGAGAGAGAGGCGATGGAGAGCGCGAGGCAGCGGCGGCGGCCCCGGCAAGCTGGCTATGCGCCGCTACCGCGCATGCGCAAATGGCGGGCGCGGCGGCGGCACCTCTGAGTCGCGCGCAGCGACGGCGGCGGCGCGCCAGCTGTGTGCCGAGTGACGTCACTGCTCCGCGCGCATGCGCAGTATGGCCTTTCCTCAACTCAACGAAATGACTCGGCGACTCGCGTAGTGTTGCTTTCGCAACAAAAAGGGAGTATTCCTCTATCGCACTCCCTTTAATAAAAGGAAGTGCGCTCGAGGACAGCTTACTCCCTTTTTTACTCCTTTCTGTTTAGAGTGATACTGTAGACCAGAAAGGACTTGTCACTGAGTGGAGCTCATATTTTTCTTTACTCGTGTGAGCAACTCTTCTGATGAAGGGCACAGTGGAGGGCTCCAGATTGCTTTCAGTCGGCTGAAGTTAACGAACGAAATCTCACCGTACAGGCTCTTTGGATTTCATGCCATTGGAAGTCGTACATGTAGTAACACTTGGTGATTTGCCAGTTGGTTATTTTCCTTGCGCACAAAGCGAGACGAGGGATTACAAAAAAGGCGACGCCAAGGCGGAGCGCTGACGTGGTTCTATGCATGGGCATGAAGTAAAGAACAAGAGAGATAACCGATGGTAGTTTAGCGTTGTATCTGTGAGGTTTCCGACAGCAGCTTTGGGATAGGGTGGCCGTGCTGGGGCAGTCTAGTTCTGATTGGAGAAATGCCCAAAGACAGGGCATGCGATGAGACGGGAAGATAACCGATGGTCCCTTAAAGAGACTGTGCGGACGTCACCATCATCGTCCTAACTACGCCCACTGCAGGGCAAAGGTCTGTGCATCAAAACTGTGTCCTTAGTAAAATTCGATTTTATGGCTCTGTTCGGCTATGTTGGTGTTTGTCCATCAACAAAAGACGCGTCATTGCCGAAAAAAGTGCACTTAAAAATTATCCCACCATTCGGTTCAAACTCGTGACGTCTACGCCGAAAACGACTCCGTCATCACAGCTTTGAAGCGAATTGCCTGGCCTCTGTGATCCAAGCCAAACAAACTATGTAGACGCACGCTCTTTACTTGCGAAATTTCTCAGTGATGGCGACACCTGTAATCCGTTTTAGGCCTTTTCTACATCATAAAATTTTCGTTTCCAGCGAAAGTCACATATTTATCGTAAGAACGCAGTAATACATCGATACAGCCTGCAGTGTTTAAAGTCTTTCTCCATCGAAGGGGCGTCGCTAGTGATTCGAGCACAGCTGGAGAAAGAAATAGAGGGAAAACTGCTGACGAACTGTTTTAGACATCGATTTATACACGGGGGAGAAATCATTTTTAAAGGACGTTGTTTGCTCGGTTTATGTCGCAAACCTGAAAAAAAAAAAAAAAAACGATCGCCACGCTCTGCAGTGTGCTCGTTGTAGTTGGAGCTTAGTGTCCGCCTCTGGACTGACTGGTGGTGTATGGGTACGGGTTTCCCTTTTCCTCCAGCCTTTATGTAGTGCTGTCGACGTTATTTCTCGGGGTTTACGAAAACAAGTTAGTGTTTCTTGCTAAAAATCACAGTGAAATTTTCGAAAAAATAGAGAAGAAATGTTTGGACCACCACTGACAAGAAGAATAAAAAATAGTTGCCTCTTTCGGATTCATGTAGGTCATACATTCTAGTACGGTGGGAGGGGTCTCAGACCTTTTGTAGATACTGGTGGGGAGTCTGAGGCCCCCTGAGACCCGCTGACTTTAAGCCCTAGATACAGACCAACCGCTACTCATCAGTGTCCCTTTCAGGGCAACCGAGTAAATTCCAACAGAACGCATAAGTAGCAGGGGGCGACAAAGAGTCAGGCTGGTATAGATGAGTTAAGAAAATTTGCGAGGGTAAGGTGGCGGCAGCTGGTATAGGACAGGGTGATTCGAAGAATACTGGGGAGGCCTTTGTCCTGGAGTGGACGTTTCGTTGGTGCTGAGGACGACAGGGGCGTTATTCTCACCGTACACGTAAACTTCCGGATGATAATAACTACGACGAAATCCATCTGCAACAATCGCAACCTTGGACCAACCACGGCCTCACGTCGAAACTGATTTCAAGGCATGCGCTGAAAACAAGACGCAAGCAACGAAATTACAGCGACCACTCATTGTATGGCAGCAGCCACAACAATCATGCCCACGGACCCGAAGCCCCCAAAACACTGCTCCGTCGTTTCCGCAGCAGCATCGCTCCTCCGACGCAATGCGAAGCCTCAAATGACGCCAGCGAGAGCACGGAAGAAAGAGACGCTGCCCCTGCGCACTCACAGAGAATCAAGCGCCGTTGCAAGAAGTGTTGCAGATGTACAGCAACAGAAAGGAAGGACGCGCACGCACGCACACAAGCGAGGCGCCAATCAAACAACAATCGCGGTCGGCCGGCCCGACGCAGCCGTACACAGGTGGTCATTTTCACAGCAGGTGGCGCCACCCCTCGGCGCCGCGCCGAGAGTGCGTTGCCGGGAGAACCCGGCGCGCGAGGGGGCGGCCTACCAATAAACAAGCGCGCTGGAGACTACGCAACAGTTCCAACTCCAGAGCAACGGCAAGAAACGAACACTCCACCAGGTCTTCCCGCTCACGAAAGGGACAAAAGGGGGAAAACAACAACAAAAAGAAGGGAAGTGCGTGCTTTGCCAAGGAGAGGTCTGATCGTCTCCCTCCTGCGGGGAATATGGGTGGGATAAAGCAGCGCGGCTGGCTAGGAGGATGCGCGCCGCATCTCCGCAGAGCACAAAGAGAAAGTGGCGAGCGGTTCGCTACTGCGACTCCGCTACCGTCGACGCTGGGAGCGTGGGAAGAGCAGTTGCTGCTGCTGTTGCTGAGTCGGCAATCTGCTGCTGGCCCTGGAATAGCACTGGCACCGCTGGGCTCCGGTGAGATTGCTCTCGCAGAGAGAACGGGGACGGGCGCGATGCTAGCTGGCGTGCCCCTCTCGCCCGCTGCAACGTCGCCGTGGTGCGCCTCTTGGTGCGGTCGCCACGCGCTGCTTGCACCGATGTAGCACCTCCTCGCCCCCGACCCGATCAAGGGGAAGAAAGGAAAGCAGGGCCCGATCAGTTGCTGCCTGCTCTTTGATGCCACGCGTCCGTTTGCGGCTCGGCCGCGCGAGCTCCTCGCTCGATGGAGCAGCTTGCTCGCTGGCGTTTCCTTTTTGCGGAGCGTGTCACGTATGCTGGACGGTGTCCACTGTGCGAGGACCATCCCGCAGTCTTTCATTTTTTGTTCTGTGATTTCATCGGTGGGGTGTCAGCGCTGCCTTTATGAACATGGTCCAAGCTTTCCAACGCAGAATGTACGCAAACGTTAACAAGGAAACTGCAACGTTCACGGGTTAAACGGGGAGACATCGGGGATGTATATAAAAAAAGGCAATGGAAAGAAAGAAAAAAAGAATAAGAAAAGGTCAGAAAGAACGGAAGTAAGGAAGGAAGAAAGGTAGAAAGAAAGAAGGAAAGAAAGAAAGGTAGAAAGAAAGAAAGAGAGAAGGAAATAAAGGAAGAAAGAAGAAAGAAAGAAAGGAAGAAAGAAAGAAAGAAAGAAAGAAAGAAAGAAAGAAAGAAAGAAAAAAAAAGAAGTAAGGAAAGGAAGAAAGAAAGAAAGAAAGAAAGAAAGTTGGTTGGTTGGTTTATGGGGTTTAACGTCCCAAAGCAACTAAGGCTATGAGAGACGCCGTAGTGAAGGGCTCCGGAAATTTCGACCACCTGGGGTTCTTTAACGTGCACTGACATCGCACAATACACGGGCCTCTAGAATTTCTCCTCCAAAGAAATTCTAGCCGCCGCGGCCGGAAAGAAAGAAAGAAAGGAAGAAAGAATGAACGAAGGAAGGGAAGAAAGAAAGGAAGGAAAAGAAAGAAAGAAAGAAAGAAAGAAGGAAAGAAAGAAAGAAAGAAGGAAAGAAAGAAAGAAAGAAAGAAAGAAAGAAAGAAAGAAAGAAAGAAAGAAAGAAAGAAAGAAAGAAAGAAAGAAAGAAAGAAAGAAAGAAAGAAAGAAGGAAAGAAAGAAAGAAAGGATATCAGTGCCCGTTAAAGAACCGCAGGTGATCGAAATTAATCTGAAGGTCCTGCCACGGCCTTTCTTAAAGCCGGCATGCATCTGCGGGAGGTTAAATCTTACGTAACCATGAACAAACCCGCAGAGACCCGTTAGCGCAGGCCTGCCCAGAGGTGAGGAAACACAATGTTTGATCAGCCCTGAGTTTGTAAGACCGTTGCGGCAGTCCACAGTAACTGGAAAAGAGTGCACGAGCTAGCGAGATAACGCCGCTGGTGGGCTGACACAGCGTTGCGTGATGGTTTTGGTAATGTGGCGCTCCGCCGAGCTTGGTAATGGAGCTCTGGGATATGTATGCACTTTCAAAGATATTAACTCGAGGCTTCGAAGGATTTCTTATTATACGCTTTCGCAAAGAACTTTCCCCGGATAGCTCGGAGGTCGCCGAGATGTTCTGAGATATAAGAAGCCTTTTACATTATATGCCATCGCAACAGAAACGCCTCAAGCTACAGCATATTTTGTGCCCATCTTGGGACTTATCGTTCAGCAAGACATCGGGTGCCGACTTTTTTTTTTTAGTCAGGAGCGTATCACAGATAGCTCCCGGTTCATAAAAGGTAGAGGCGATGAGTCCTGCTATCATTCCATCGTGTGTAAATGACGAGAGATTAGGAGACAGCGAGGATTTTGCAAGCTGGAGTCACCGATTTGAAGAAATTGACTCTTTCGACACAGGAGCCTCGCGTTCTGGTTTTGAGCTGCTTTTGCGCAGTTAAGAAAACGTGTTCTGAACAGCAGACCACGTCGACAAGTTTTTTAATGTGAGAGCACTAGGGACCTCGTCGGGGGCGGAAAAAATTGCGTCATCGGTCGCATCATTATTGCCAGGACCGGAACTAACATCGCGGGACCGAAAGTGACAACTTACGTTTCGATGTACTTTCGTCGCGTTCGTGTCGCCACCACTGGAGTCCTTCGTGAAAACGCCTAACCAGCAGCTAGATGACCCAGAGAGACGTCTGCTTGTTGGCAGACAGATGTATAGGTGTCCGCAAACAAAGCTTTGAAAGAACAACACAAACCTCGATGTAAAGGCATCTACAGCTTCCAACACTATCGCACAGCCATCACATAATGTAATCAGCCATTATAAAACCACACACTCGCCAAAAGGAAGAAAAATGGAGTAACACAAATGATGTTTCGCGACCCGTGCGGGTCCCTTGTTCACATATCAAACAAACAGCGGAACGGCCGTGTTTATGCGCGTGAAGGTCGTTGCAATGAGCACGCGTATGCTGCAGGCATGGGACTACATGCGTTGACTGAATGTGAAGTGACTCTAGAAGTAGACGGCAAGACAATGATTTCTCGGTGATAATGATGCTGACTGAACCCAGGCGATAGTGTGATTGGTGTGCTTTTGATGATCTGCCAAGGCATTTGATACGTAGCGTCCCTTGGCAACGTCGTTTTTATGGTCCCTTAGCCGCCTCTTGTAGTCCCCGGATTCGTCGATGTATGCTGCGTCGCAATCCCGAGAAGGAATTCTGTAGATGACCCCGGGGTGTCTAGCGCATTCTAGCTTGTTCTAGAGCGTTCTATCAGAAGTCGTTCTCTGAGCTTGCTTCTGGGCACGTGGCAGGTTTGAACTTCGTAATCACTGAAGATTCTCGACAAGGTTTCACTCACCCCAACCACGTACGGGATTGCGGCTCGCTTCTTTGGTGCTGTGGGGGGGGGGGGCTCGAGGGTCTACGTTGCTGAGTATTTAAGATTTGCCTAGGGTAGCCCTTTCTTGTTAGCTCTTCTTTTATTCTTTTATGGCGAAAGCAATACTGCTTGCACTTTGCGGGGGGACCACCATCGTGCCGCGGCGGTGACCACCACTGACCTTCATTTGACCTTGATTGCATTAGATTGGATTAGATTGGATTCGATAAGAGTGCATTGGAATGGATTGGAGTGAATTGGAGTGGAATGAATTGGGTTGCATTGGATTGGATTGCATTGGAATGGATTGGAATGGATTGGATTAGATTAGACTGGATTGGATTGATGGATTAGATTACATTGGATTGGATTAGACTACATTACATTACAATAGACTACATTACATTACAATAGATTACATTGGATTGTATTGGAGTGGATTGAATTGGATGGGATTGGATTGGTTTGGATTGTATAACCGATGCATCACTACAAGTCTAACCACAAGCACCACCACGAGCTACACTACCAGCTGTACCATGGCGGAGGTACGGATATTGCTTTCGCAATTACCGGGCTTAACCAAGCTAAGCCACAGCGAATTTTTTTTTCTTCTCTCCTTCGCGCTTGTGGCGCTGAGCATAGGCGTTGTGCGCGTGTGAAGAGTGCTGGTGTCATGGAGCGCTTGTGTCCAATGGGATGTACAGAGGCAAAGTCCAGGTATTCGCCTGTACGAGTTGGCCTCCGGTGGACCGACGTTACGAGACCGGTAGGTGTGCGCTTTACTAGGACATCGAGAAAAGCGTTGTGACCGGAATTCTCCACTTCAATTGTGAACTGTATCCTCGGTTGGATTGAATTTAGGTGCTACAGTAGTGCTGGCGCGTCTTAACGTTTCGACACGCAGAGGCAATCATCAGCATAGCGCAAGAATATTTTTGGTTGACGGTTAAAGGAAGCAAGGACGAGTTCGTCGATTGCTTCCAGAGCCACGTTGGCGCATGTGACTGAAATGGAGGCACCCATAGCGGTTCCGAACACCTGCTTAAAGAACTCGTTGTTCACGACTACGCGGTTTGCAAGAAAAATTTAAGGAGACAGCATAGGGCAAGAACTTCGATCGGAGTGCGGTAAGCAAGCGATGCGTAGTTTTCAAGAACTTCTTCACAGCACTGAACAGCGAAATCCACCGGCACACAGGTGAACATCGATTTTACGTCAAAAGACACCATGATGTCGTCCTCCTGAATGTCGATATTCCGCAACATCCTGACGAAGTGGATAGAGTCCTTCATAGAAGCCTTTGTTGTACTGACCGGGGCACGCAGGATGCTGTGTAGGTACCGAGATAGGTTGTGCGAGACACGTTGCGAACTTTTTTTTTTTTTTGATGTGAAAGCATTACTAGTCCTATTGCGAGAAAATCCGGCGGCGTGTGCGTGTGCATTCGCAGACGGTAGAGAAAATCCCAGCTATGGTAAGAAAAATAGTGTGACGTCATCAAGCGGCCGTATGACGCACACAGCAAGACGAGCACCGCCACTTCAGATAATCCTGTACATGCCATTCGTCTGAATATAACCACCAGACTCAGTTCGCAAAGTACAACCAAACGTCTATTTCTTGCGTCCACGACATGAGTTCGCATTCCCACCCGTAAGCAGTCGTAACTGTCTCTGGCAATTTTTTTTGTTTATCATCGATACAGCGGCACATAAATAGAAAAGGTAAACATGGCGTTCGGCAGTCTGAACTTCAGATCCTTCAGATCGCATTCAGATCCTTCCTTAAAGGTATTTTTATTCGACTTTTTTTTTTTTTCGTTAGACACACTCTAGTCTACACAGAGAATAACACCGCCCAAGAGCGCTTGTTGAAATTGTGCCGTGATTGCAGTCGACAGACAGTCTTCGCTACTGTATAGTACATGCAGCAGTTCAGCCGAGAGAAGACTACAGCGCACTCCGTTCTTCGAGCGTTCGTCGCGAGCGAAGCCTGCTCGATTATTAAACCGAGATGACGTATAAGAGAGATATAGGCGGCGGAGAAAGCAATGAAACGCACATTAGACAGCTGCATCTCGAGAAACTGCACGCGCGCGCAGTCTGTCTCTTTCCCAGGCACAATGGGTACGCGCGGAAGCGCCGATACGCGCGGCTAATCGCGCCTCACAAAAGGTGGCTCGCTCGCTCGCGCCTCTGTGCCGAAGATAAAGACTCGGCGAGGAATTGCCGCTTTCATGTCTCCATGAGGAGGAGGAGGCAGAAGACTATAGTGCAGCAGCGCCGCCGTCGTCACAAAAGGAAGTTTCTTTCTGCGCGAGTTGAAAATGGGTGGGTTGAGAACAAGCCTAGAGAGAAAAAAAAAAGGCGGGAGACGGGGGATGGTTTGGGGAACTCCTAGGGAAAGAGGGAAAGGAGGAAGGCAGCGGTACGCGCAAAAGACGGCGGCGGCGGCAAGCGATCGAGAGAACTCGGGGAACAAAGCGAGCAGGGAAGAAGCGACTACGACTATATGCGCCCGAGTTTCGGCGGTTCTATGCCGACGCGCATACGCGGAGCGCGCGACAAAGATGGATCCTGCGCGAATACGGCTTCGGGGAGACGGAGAGCGGATGGAAGATAGCTCTGCTCCTGCTGCTCCACGGAGCAGGCGGTGAGAGGGGCAGAGACCTCTGTGGAATCGGTGGGGGGGGGGGAGGGGGGGGGGGGGGCATTCAGACCGGATGGTGAGGAGAGTCCGAGCTGCGCTCCGCCGCCGCTCGCTCTCGCGGGAAGGAAAAAAGCGACGGCAAAATCTATAAACTGATAGCGGGCGCTTCGGCAACAGATGGCTTCGCTGGAGAGCCGGCCGAATAGAGGAGATCGAAAAAAATAAAGGGGGGGGGGGGGGGGGGATGGAGGATTGGGAGGGAAACGAAGAAATAGTGTTTCTTTGAAAATAGAGCACCGGGCGCCAGGAGAAACAATCAGAGGGAAAAAAAGGGAGACGAAAGAAAATTCTGCGAATAAAGGAGGACTTAGAGACAAAAGTTTCGGAGCGAACAACCTTCAATGTCGGCCATGGGCAATTGCAAATGAGAAACTCAGTCTATTCAGAAAATCGGAGAGTCTTTTTTTGAAACGCCCTCCACTTAGTTTTATGCAGTACTTCGTAGACGCCGCGAATGAAGACCCGGCGATCTTCGTTCGATGCACTCGAAACGTGACGAGTATGCTCAGGTGCATACACTTTTCTCATTCTCGTAAGAGTTGTAATAATGCCCGTGTAGTGGTTTTTTGGCGGCTTGGTTAAAGCAACAACAAAGGTTGAAACTAAATGGAACCTAGAGGGTCGTGGTTTTTTCGCTGAAAATTGTTTCGCGAAAGTCATGGTGCTACAAAGGAAAAAAAAATTGTCTCACGTCTTGAATGCTTCGCGTGTATACAGCGCAGAGGGATTCGGCTTCTCAATGCTTACTGGGACCCACCGTGTCGGCTTAGTGTCTAAAGCGTTAGGCTGCTATGCCTCAGGTTGCGGGTTCGAACTCCCAGTGGCACCTAGCTAACTCAGGGACAATAACTTGCCCAGGGTGCCGAGCAGAATATATTAGGACCACGTGCCAACGGTGAAACAAAAATAACACTCGCAAAAACAAACAAACACACAGCTTGGATGCTTCGAGCGCGCACCTCTCGGCTTCGTAAACAACCAGGGGATGCAGTTCGGGTCGCAGCCCAAGGAAGCCTACGAATCAAAGATTCGCCCCGCCAGCCTCGCCTTATTCGACGCGTCGTCATGAATCCAGAGTTTCGTATTTCATCACCTGCGCGGGTTGGTTTTTCTTGCGATGTGAGACAGCAGACTCATCCAGTCCTCCAACTATCAATACCACTCCGGCCCAGATTCGTGGGAACGACATCTTTTCCGCGAATCTTCGTTGCAGAGCGGCGCGTGTTTCGTTACGACATTGCTCTTTCTCAGCACGCTGTCCCTTGCAGACGACACATATGAGAACGAAACGGACGCAATACTGCCTCGCTTGTTCCAGTACAAGACTGCCCAGCTTGTTCGCCTGAACTGGTCCATCTTCTTTTTTTCTTCTTATCTCGTTTCTTACTTTCGTGCCGGAGATCTCGGAGGAGAAAGAGACGAAGCCCGCGCAAGAGCTATGCGAACGCGTTAGCGACGGGAACAAGCGCCGACAAACAATAGCGTGAAGCGGTGCCTGCGTTGGAGCAGAGAGGGGGGGGGGGGGGGGGGAGGAACAAACAAGCGCGATCAATGGCCTCCCGAGAAAGATGTGGCACCGCATCGACCGGCTGTTGAAACGGTTTCGTCCAGAGTGTCCACCCGAGGATCCAGAATCACGGGGAGACAGAGAAGGAGGAGAAAGAGAGAAAAAGGAAGAGAAAAAAAAGATGAAGGAAAGCTTGGGCGTCACACGGAGGGGAGGAACCTGGCAGAATCGCGCAGTGACCTGCGGGGGGTCGGAGGGCAGGTCGATGTATGCAGCGGCAAGCGGCGAGCGGACGTCGCAAATACATTATCGGGATTTTCAGGCGCCGGGCCTGTTTTGAGACTCCAGGGTCCACGCTGCTCTCCCCCTCCCCCTATCACTCTTTCCATCGAAGGCTGTTTTGCTACGGGAGCACCTTGGACGAGCAGCGCGCAAACAGAAGACGGGGAGGACGGGCGGAAAAAGACAACTCCCACTCTCCCCCCAGAAAGACACCTCGCTTCACTTCTCTTTTTTTTCTCTCTCGATGGGCAGCTCAATGTGTTTCTGCTCGCAGGAACTGCAGCGGCAACGACGACACGAAGAAACGAGCAAAAACAGAGCAGCGCGACACAAGGCAGATTTCTTGTCGTGAATTGCAAACAGTTAAGGACCAACAGCCAATAAAATTGGCTCAGTCTACACAGAGCAATCGCCAGCACAGATGCCACTAAGCGGAAGATGCGTGCAGCCTGCTAAAAAAGGAACCAGCTGCTAGAAAATGAAATAGCATCAGAATTAAACCTCAGCGAGAAAAAAACAAAGGCTTCTTCTGTAGCCAAATGCACCGATTGGCTGGAGGGAAGTGACGTCACCATACCAGAGCATTCCCATTGGTTGGAGGGCAGTGACGTCACCAGACCAGAGCATTCCCATTGGTTGGGAGGCAGTGACGTCACCAGACTGGAAGTGACATCACTTCACTGCTGTGACGGAATATACTTAGGTATTAATTTAACCCGCCATTTTACTTGGTCACTTCACATATGGCAGCTTACTATGTCGGATACAGCTCAAGAACGAAGCGGTAGGTACCCTTCGAAGGAGGGCCCGCAGCCAATAGCGTTGACCGATTTTCCTGACGCCCCGGTTAATCCGATTAAGCAGTGGTTCATCTCCCCGCTCATCTACCACCCCTGTGCGATTTCAGGCTAGAGGGTGCAAAGGGATCGGTCAAGGGGGAGAATCGCTTGACGATAATGGCTGGACGCACGCCTTTGATGGCGTTTGGAGCTTCGTCCTTGAGTTGTATCTTGCTATAACGAAGCTAATCGCGTTCTCGGGTTATTTTCGGCAGCCCCTCCGCCTGTTACCCCAGTCAGGGAAGTTATTAGTTTATTTAACGTGATTCGTCCCAAATTAGAATACGCATGTGCTGTTTGGGACCAATGTAAAGAAAAAAACCTTTCTAACTAACTAGAAGCAAATTTCAATATTAATTCGTCCCAAACTGGAATACGCATGCGCTGTTTAGGACCCCTATGAAAAAGCCTAACTCACTAGAAGCAACACAAAACTTCGCAGCAGGGTTCGTCCACTCGGCCTATTCCTATCATGTGTCACTCAACTAAAACGTAATGCTAATCTTACAAAATAAGCAGACCATCGTACTATTGCCAGACTGTTCCTTTTTCTGAAGTTTTGCTGTCATCTCACGAGTTGTTTTCTGCCTTACGAACCACGTGAAAGCCGTTTACCCTTACCTACCTGGACATCTGCGCATCTGTCATTTTTTTTTTTTTTTGTAAACAGCCTTCCAGTTCACTGGAAGTGACGTTACGTTTGCTCCCAACGCAGCGGCCTAATTTACGACGTGCTTATTTTTTTTCCCCTGGCAGTTGGAGCGTTATATAAATATTATGCCTTTCAGCGGGTTGAGAGACGAAAGACAAAATATCTGTATGCAACGCCCTTTCGCAACGAAGGCTGGGCGTTATCCTGCGCTGAATTCGTTGAGGCTCACACTATGCGGGCCAGCAAAACTTCACGCAAGGCATTAAAAGCATGTAATGAAACACATGTTAAACCAGTCGGGAGGGCTAAGCCCATAGAACGCGACTGCGGTCTCCCGACCGGTGGATTCGTCTACTATCCAATCGAAAACAACTCACCTTTATGTTGTCACGATTGATCACTCGGCGGAACATGCGCCATTGGAGCCTAGAAGTCTTCGTGTTGCAGTATTGATGGAGCTCATTCCTGAAAAAGGATGGAGCCAACAGAACGCGGCCACATTTCGACTGGTATTAGGAAAGCGATTGGCACAATCATACGCCCATAGAGTTTCTTACTACTACCTAGAGGGAAAGCTGGCGGCGCTGCACTTCAGCCACCATGGACGCTCAAAGCATCATTGGGCGGTGAGCTACTAGTTGCGGCACAGTCGTAGTTTTTCGGGAACACTGAGTGGCAGTACTAAGGCGTTTCATGTCGAAAACGTAGTTCGTCTGTGCGCAGACGACTTTCGCGCGAACGCAGTGTGCAAAAGCCATAGTAGTGAAAACGCGACGACACACGACGCCAATAAAAGGTTTTACTCTTCCGAAATGCCATTAAAAAACCTCTTAAAGTATCTAAACAACAACATTTTTTTTAAAACATATTTACTTTTAAAAGTGCGCCTGTTAATTACGAAATATTAGTTTTTTTTGTGTTCATCACTTGGCCAATAGGAAAGCTAGTCATCTCTTATTTTAGGCAAACATTGCACTTAAATGCTTTTCTGCTCGGTTGTTGTAATCATTAGACAAGATATTGAATGTTAGGACGTTTGTAGTTATCAAACAGCTTTATTTTTTTATTATTTTTTGGCCAAAAGTTGCAGTTCCGCAACAAGTAGCTCACCGCCCCATGATGCTTTGAGCGCCCATGGTGGCTGATGTGGTCACGTGGGGTCTCCATGCAAACTCCCATAGACGGCTTGCCAGCTTTCCCTCTAGGTAATAGTAAGAAACTCTATGCATACGCCGCAACATTACACCAGCCATGTACGAGTTCCAAGATTTCATGTTGTCACACTATTGCCAACAAATAAAACAATTTTGTTCCGTAACGGCAAAAAAGAAACACTAAAAACTTTGAGATGACTGCGGAGACCCGCACTGGGGCAATGCGAAAGCAAAACGTCCACAAACTATATCGACGTCCGTGGTTGTTCTGACGTCCATGTACTATACCGACGTCCATGGTTATATTGACATTTAAATGTATTTTTTCGCGTTTAATTAACTAACTGCACCTCATCAACTAAATTTTTCCCACGGCAACATTTTATCTCACACTATCTGTCACAATCACGCTTTCACGCATTTATCTGCAGACAACGACGTAATCGTGCGGACAAAATTGCGGGCACTTTTTGCTTACGCGACAGAGCAATATAATGCTCTCGCATTAATAAAAACCAGATTTTATCGCTTGTTTATTGCGTGTAGAACATTTTAAAGCGACAACTGCAAGGGGGACCATCTGCCCACACTTCAAACGAAAATAGGCCTATAAAAATGGATTAAGCTGACCTCTAGCACACTCTACTTTATAAAAGGTTGTGCGCTAGATGACAGCTTGCTCTCTTTTTACTCCTTTCTGTTTAGAGTGCACTACAGAGTTAATCCCTCCCATAGAGTTTCTTACTATTACCTAGAGGGAAAGCTGGCGGCGCTGCCCTTCAGCCACCATGGACGCTCAAAGCATCATGGGGCGGTGAGCTACTTGTTGCGGCACCGTCGTAGTTTTTCGGGAACACAGAGTGGCACTACTGAGATGTTTCATTCCGAAAACGCTGTTCGTGTGTGCGCAGACGACTTTCGCGCGAACGCAGTGTGCAAAAACCATAGTAGTAAAAATGCATAGACACACGACGCCAATAAAAGGTTTTACTTTTCCGAAATGCCATCAAAAAACTTCTTTAAGTATCTAAGCAACAACATTTTTTTTGAAAACATATTTCCTTTTAAAAATGCGCTTGTTAATTACAAAATATTAGTTTTTATAGTGTTCATTACTTGGCCAATAGGAGAGCGAGTCGTCTCTTATTTTGGGCAAACTTTGCACTTAAATGATTTTCTGCTCGTCTGTTGCAATCATTAGACAAGATATTGAATGTTAGGACGTTTGTAGTTATCGAACAGCTTAATTTGTTTATTATTTATTGGCCAAAAGTTGCAGTTCCGCAACAAGTAGCTCACCGCCCCATGATGCTTTGAGCGCCCATGGTGGCTGAAGTGGTCTCGAGGGGTCGCCATGCAAACTCCCATAGACGGGCTGCCAGCTTTCCCTCTAGGTAATAGTAAGAAACTCTATGATCCCTCCGGCTCCTCGACCATCTCCATCGCCACCACCCCAACCACCATTGGTAAACTAAGCCCTCGTCGGCATCTACTGGGGTTCCCTGTGGACCGCTCCACAGCGCTGTCTGCATCATGCACTACAAGAATCTGAAAAATGCACCGGCCTTAAAGCGGCCATTTCATGCTACTGTTATTCCTTCGAGCTTTCGGAATCAGACAAGCCCACTTTAGGTCGTTTGAATAAAGAGTGAATTCCGCTGCAAGAACAGGCGCGTTGCCTAAGACGTCTGCGGAACGCGCATGACGCATCCTCGAAGGGGTTTTACGCATGAGCGCAGACGACAGCCGAAATCACATTTTCCAGGAACCCACGATGTCCTAAAAATAGCGCCCGACCTTCGCTGCCACCTGAAGCCGTCGCCGCCCAGACGAGACACAATTGAGGCCTATTGATCTTTACATGACATCTGACGCAAGCCGAGGCATGTGGCGCTGGTTGTATTCTTTAAATAGCAAGGAACATTTGTCCGGGCGAACCTAGGCACTGCAGTCTGAGCTTTCCTTGACATATGACGCAGGCAACACCCATCTAAGACATCGCCTTGAAATAAGCAAGATTTACCGATTCTGCTTTCTTTTTGTGTGTGCTTATTGGTTTCGGTTTATTGGCGGTTAACGTCCCAAAACGACTCATGTTATGAGGGACGCCGTAGTGGAGGGCTCCGGAAATTTCGACCACCTGGGGTTCTTTACCGTGCACTGACATCGCACAGTACACGGGCCTCTAGAATTTCGTCTTTTGTGCGCGTGTGTGTATGTGTAGCATACAGTGAGTTATGCATCTCTTGTTTCCTCTCGAGCGTTCGCTCTTTTCAGCCTCTCTGTCTTTCCTTTCTGCCTTCTGTACCAGATAGGAGTTGTGTTCTTACCTGTGGTAGTTATCAGCTACCTCATTACTTTCTCTCTTTTCCTTGCGTCTACCATGTTTGCAGGTTCGAATAATTCGACATTCGGTTATTACGGAAATTTTCTCCCGTTCCGCGAAATCCGAATTCACGAGGTTTTACTGATTTTGCCTCTTTCTTCTGCATGGCTACCAAGGCGAACGCACACATTTGCAGGTGCCCTTTGAACACGTGACCACATGAATATTTTCCGCAATTCCCACGGCTCGGTCGACACGTACAGCCTCAGCTGAAAGTCTTAAGGCCTCAGGGCTCGATTTATGGGCCACCCCTGAAGCTTGAAAAGCAGCTAGGGGACAAGGGTCCCCCTTCCCTTTTTCTGATTTGTAAGTTTGTGTGTGCTAAATGTGTCTCTCTGTATGTGCTCAAAAGGCATACTTATCGTTGCCCATAGAATATTGACCGAGGCTCTACCGTTCAACACCCACCTTACAGCAGTGCCTTACGGCATACTATGATGTCATTCATAGGAGAAAACGTTTCTATTACAGCTAGCGTAGTGAAAAATAGGCTGTGGCTCAACTCGTCTGAGCCACGTTATACGGAGCGAAAGGCAACCGAACCAGTGGCGAATGTCGACGCGGAGACATTGGCAGCATCCGCTGCCCTTTTCCGCTTGAGATGCACTTGTTGCCTGTGCCGCTGCTTCTCCAGGCGTACCTCCCGTTCTTCGTCAGCTTCAACCTGACGAATCCGCAT
Organism: Amblyomma mixtum; assembly: GCF_055824585.1. Classification (NCBI taxonomy): domain Eukaryota; kingdom Metazoa; phylum Arthropoda; class Arachnida; order Ixodida; family Ixodidae; genus Amblyomma; species Amblyomma mixtum. The sequence goes on along the minus strand of NC_143012.1, from coordinate 36,039,307 downwards.
TCGCAACTTATCTCCAGCCAACGAGGCTTCGTGACGCTCCCTGTCGTAGGGATCGCTACAAGCAGCCCGGCGCCTCCAATGCTCAGTCGAACAACTCCTCCCGGTGACCGGCTCTGGCTCCATATGTCTGCGGTGTCTAGGCGGCCAACGCTGGCCTTTATTCATCAAGAGCGAATCACGTGGTTAATCGCGTGGCACAACTGCCGAGAGGGAGCGGTCGGAGAGAGCGAGCGGCCGGAGCGGTAACAGCGGTAATGAGCGGTAACAGCTGCGACAGGTCACGTGGTATGACGTCACTGCCACACCTGCGGCGAGCCTCCAGTTAGAGGTCCAATCCAAGAGTCATTTGACCTTCAGCTTTGCATGCGAGAAGTGGTGCTTACCGCTCCAAAATAAAAATTTGCTTCGTCGAGCCGTGCGGCCTGGAATTTTACTGGCAAAGTTCGCAGGGTCGTATGCGACGAATTAGGAGTACTGCTGCCTCGATCTATCTATCTGTTTCTCGTACGAGTATTACAAAGCTTCGCATTAAGTACACGAGAAATTTTAGCTTCCTTTTTTCACGGTGAAAAAATGAACCTGTTCCGCAGACTTTTGTAGCACGTTTTGATATTGAAAATACGCAGTACAGTATGACTTTCTACGCTTGAATTACTCGGCGAGATTCATGGTTTGGTTTGGTTCGGTTTACCGTCCCAAAGCAACTAAGGCTATGAGGGACGCTGCAGTGGAGGGCTCCGGAAATTTCGCCCACCTTGGGTTCTTTAACGTGCACTGACATCGCACAGCACATGGACCTCCAGAATTTCGCCTCCACAGAAATACGACCGCCGCGGCCATATCTGTCGGGTCAGCAGCCGAGCGCCATAATTAGAGCTGCCGCAGCGGCGTGTGAGGCATACTCAACCAAAATTGACTCACACGCCAGCCTTTCTTTCCTTCGTTTATCCACAGCCCAAACATATGCGCTAAAGGTAGAGTGACTCGAACAATCAAATTTAATGTGTTTTGAAACAAGAACTTCAGCCACATTGTTTTTATGTAACGATCTACTAATTATTGCTTGAACGACTACCTTTTTTTTTATCGCGAGTAATTACTGACGTAGGCGGGAACTCAAAAGAGGCCTTTCTGACTCCAAATGACTGCAGACCTAATCAATGGTGAGGTCATCGATTAGGATGCGACCCCCCCCCCCCCCCCATTTCCCTACCCTATGTTATCTTCTAGAATTCGATTGAGAAGCGCCTAACGAGGTTCAACGTCTTTTTACCTTCTTATCACAATATTTGCATCTAGATGGAGCAGCTCCCTGTTCTAATCGATTTCAGCTTCGAGAATCTAGGGCGCCGGTCGGCGAGTTGTTTGTCAAAGCTCGCGGTGTCGTAGACTCTTGTGAAAAAGTGCGGATAATGCTTCGTCCCCGTTTTTGGTCCTACTGCCTTCCCGATAGAAAAGAAGAGAATGATGTTCTAAACGCATGAATCCACCTGCAATGAAAATTAGTAAACGTTCTCAACTTCTAGCATTTCGTCGTTTCGGGTCTTGAGCGAAAATATATAAAAAAAGGATTTTTCAGAACTCTATATTATTATTCAATTAAAAGTTCAAAATTTATGAAAATTTTCGAACATCCTAGATCAATACAGACGCGCGCACATACTTGTGGGCTCGTAACAATTAAATATCAAAATTCGAAAGCATTTCATCACCCGCCGATCTAGAAAGACGCTCGTTGAAATTTTAGGGAGTTTAGATGGGAGGGGTACGCATACCATTCGCACTCAATGAACGATAGTACGGCATACCTTTTGACCACTTTGAGTTTGTTTTGAGAAATAGGTAGGAAAATACTGTTTGTGAAGTAATGTAAGAACATTGCATTCTGTTTCCAAAAAAACGAAAACTATTTCTGTTAGCACAGTCTGTATCGCGACAGCCATGGTGCTACAGGTTTAATCATGGATGAAGGAAGGAATTTAGGACAGGCCGTTGTGTCACATTTTTAGAAGGCGCAAGTTAAGGCTTCGCCTCGGCAGTTGGCTCGTCGTCTTAGTTAGCCTACGCATGCGCCGTAGAGGTGACCAAAGCGAGCAGACGGCGCAGACGACGCAGCTGCGCGATAAGCCTAACAATCCCAGCAGTCCTTGCGAAAACACGTGACTTCCGGCATACTTTTGTCATGCAGCTCGGATGGCGAGGGCCTCTCCTAGCCTTTCCTCTCACCACGGGATTAATCAGTAGAAGGGTGAATGGGCTAGACATACCAGCCGCACTTGTGATTTCCTACCCTGCACAGAGAGATAAGGAAAAATAGAGAGAGGATAGGTAGATAGATGCTGCTGATGATGATAACAAATACGATGATGGCTCTGCAGCACCCGTAATTTTGATCGAGACTCCTTCAAGACGAAGGTCATCCCATACTTTTGTGCCCGCTTGAAGGACATGCTTTCTTAATGCCCCTAGAATGCCAGCGTGGTTGAGATCATATTATTAAGCCATTCGCACAAACAGTATTGTGCTGAGAAGGAGTGTTCAGAAGTGGGCCGACTTAGGCAAATTAAATGAGGCCAGATTACGACACCTCAAGAAAATTCGATCGTCAACTAGGTGTGGAGTCGCTAAGTGCCACTATTATGCAAACTTAGAGCCAGTTGTTTAGTACACCAGCTGCGGTGCATCGATCCTGGCGGTCGATTTAATTAAAAATGTGTAATATAGGGGTAGTGCGAGGCCACAGAGGCTGAGCGGTGGGAGATTAACAGTGACCTGGAACGGCCGTCACGCATACGAAAATCCTACACTACTTTAATAATATCCCTTACAAAAATGGTTGCTAACTTTCATTACAATTTTTATTAACTTTATATTGACTCTATTAACATTGTGTTGATTTTTTTTGTTAAAATTGTTAATACAAAGTTGACAGATTTAATTTTGAAAACTGCTCTGAACAGAGAGTTACTAGAAAATATTGAAACATTTTCACATACCTGCGGATGTGAGTCGGTGAGATGAAAACTGAGGGCATTCCTCCAACAATAATAAACCGTAGCGCGAATATGTATATGGTATATTACGATTTCTCTTCGGCGTGAATGCGGCCTGGTTTGTGCGTCTATCCCTTTGCTGGCGTCTCGTTGTCAGAAATCGCGAGTTTCACTTTGCGGTGCACGTCATTTCAAAGTATCTATTGTTGTTTTTTTCCGGCTGTACAGCTCCGTCCTATTTTTATATGGGACCGTTGTTTTTCATGAGCCTTCTCCAGTTCACCCCATCATTAACCCATTCCCCCTTGAGGTATAATTCGCCTTTAGATCCTGCTCTTAAAACGGAGGTCGTATTCTGGGCCTCGTCCCATCAACTTCAAGCTTCCTCACTTCTTTTTAAACGTATGTTTTTTTGTCCGTGGTACTTTATCATTTCATGACCCCACCGCCACAGCCTTCCTTCTTAAGTTTTTCTTCCAACGTCCCCGACTTTGACGACCCTCATATGCGGTCGTTCCATGTCCTGTTCTTGTCCCTGCACACACTCCTCTCAGGACCAAAGATCCTTTTTCTGCTGACAGCGACACCTATATAGAGGAATTTCTGCAGAGTGAACAGCGTCTCGTCGGAATATGTCGCAACTACAAACAGGATCCGTGTTTCCAGCCTGGCCAATCAGACTGCAATCCCGGTGTACAAGGATTCTAGTTTTCATGGTCACGTGGTTTCGGTCCCCCTGCTAGCCGTCAGCAGGCGCTCCCACGAAATATTAAACAGGTGGGAGCGGGGAGACTGGGCGAGATACAGCTTTCGCTATCGCTTTTGTGTTCCGATGGAAGGTTCGAATGCGGGAATACTTTCCTCTGCCACGCGTAGAGAATCAATGCAGGCATTTGCAGTTTGTAAACAAGGGAGACGGAACCCACAGAAAGGCAGGAAAACAAATTATCCAGCACCGAGTGGTAGCTCGGCGACCGCTGTATACGCGTGAGTGCGGTAGAAAGCGGCTGTGGCTGGTCGAGTGGATATTTTTCCAAAACTTGAGAAGGGCGACACAAATAGAGACCGGGAACACGTACGTACACAAGCGAAACGCATGTCCTGTCTGTTCGTTAATACTAAAAATAATAACAGTGGATTATGCAGCTGCTGATAAGGACGGTGTTGTTGGTGGTTATAAGGAAAGGAAGAGGGCAGCGACTATCTGCATTGTGGGTGCGCGAGACAACGAGCTCTCGTGGCTAGAGCCCGAGCTGCCGCGGAAGCCACAGGGGTCCCGGACTAGGGACCCCTCCTAGAATTTGTAAGGGGCTGGCCGTTTAATGCCACTCCCCACTCTCTCCTGTAAAAAGCCTTAAACGTTTTCCACCCCCCCCCCTCACTATCGGTGTACACACCACCTCAACCACGCCGTGAGGGAAGGGATTGAAGAGGGATGGCAGAGCACGTTAAAGTTCCCAGGTGGTCGAAAATATTCCGGAGGCCTCCACTACGGCACCTCTTTCCCTCCTTTAATGCGAAAGCCTTTAATGCCTCATCGTTGTCGACAGAAGGTTGTCAGCAGTGGTGTCACGCTTTTCGGTTGGTCGAAATGGTTATGACGTCAGAGTGCGCGGATTCGAAGTAATGAGGTCACCCACGGATGCCTGACGCCCCCTTTTGGAGCAGACGACAACTATGACGACAACTAATAAAATAGTTGTCGTCCGCTCCGACAGGGGGCGTAAGGCGTCCGTGGGTGACCACATTACATACCTCATTACTGTGAACAGAGCCATGGATACAACCGAACTCATCGAAGCAGAGAGAGAGTCGTGCTAAAGAAGCAGTCAAAGTCGGCAGTCAAAGTGTGTAGTTGTAATGTGTAGTCAAAGTGTGTAGGGAAATCAAGCACTAGGACAGCACAAACAGTCTCGCAGTCAATGCCAAACAGTGCGCCAGGAAAGGCTTCCACCTTGCAGCCCTTTAGAGAGCCAAAGTTCCCCCTGAATTTTTCTCTTTCACTTCTTCGCTCCCCTCTTGGCGCGGTTGAGGTGTCCGCTGAAAAGTGAGACAGTTACTGTGCTATCCTTTCATCAAAAACTACTATTTTTTTATTAGAAGAGGGAGTAACTGAAGAAACAAAGAAGGACAATAGTATAAGATCCTGAATTATCTTTAACCACCCGCAGTTCTTTAGCCTCCACTGACATCGCACAGCACCAAAAGGGCGTTGCCTGCCTCGGTTTGTCTCTCGCTTCGTAAATTACTCAAAGGCAGCGCGGGAGACGTACTCACAAGGACGACCCCCCCTCTACACAGGAGCCCGAAAGAGAGCTCATCGATTCCACAAGTGGGAACGAGTGAGCGAGGGCTGTACACGCAGGTACCGGGGAGACTGCGGGACTGAGAGCGAAAGAGCGGAAAAGGAAAAAAAGAAAGCAGTAGATAGGACATCTCCAATTATAATGATTTCCGAAACGCGAGATAAGTCCGAGATAGGAGAAAAAAAAGTGCTCGCTCATATGCGCCCATGCAAAGGTCGCGACCTCACTAACGTGAGACTATATGAAGGCAAAAATATAGAGAAGAAAACAATAAAATCGAAGCAGCAAACGAAGAGCTCGCCGCGTCTGTAAGAGCAGAGGTAGCAGCGTAAAAGAAGAAGTCATAAAAAAATGCCCCCCCCCCCCCCCCCCTCCCTCTTCGACGCACACATCGCGAGCAAAGTGAACGCTTTATTGCTCCTGTTCTCGAAGTGGGGCCTGACTGCAGCAGCCACGGCAGTGGGAAAAAGCGTGCGCGCTGTCATAAATCGATGGCAACGCACCAAGCGGCGTTTCCGTTCCCTGCCGCAGTTCGCGTCGGTGATAAGAAAACATCGAGCGACGAGCGTCGGCCGCAGAAGGACTCGCGGGAGTCGGACGCCAAGGAGGAGGAGAGAGAAAGAAAGAATAGGGAAAGAGTACAAACACAAAGAGGGGGAACGACAGAAGGGGCTACAGAAAGCCAAAGAAGGGATAAAGCGAAGGAAAGAAAGAAAGAAGGAAAGAGAGAAAGACAGAAAGAAAGAAAGAAAGAAAGAAAGAAAGAAAGAAAGAAAGAAAGACAGAAAGAAAGAAGAAAAGTGTAGGGGGAAATAAGGTACCCCTCCAGGAGGAGCGAGATTCCCGCCAAGCGAGGGATAGCGAGGGGAGGGAATGGGAGAAGATAAGGAGATGGGAACGACAGAAAAGAAAAAGCTCGGGCCTAGGGAGGGAGAGAGAAAGATGAGAAAAGGGGAGAAGTAGTTTGGAACGACAGAAGCGAGGTCGGCGCTAGGAAGCATTGAAAAAGAGTGAACGAAGAGATGGAAAGAAGGACGTGGGAGATAAAAGAAGAGACTTCAACCAACAACAGAAAGGGGAGAGGGGGGGGGAACAGAAGAGCGGCAGAAAGAAAGAACGACTCGCCGTCGCATGACAAAGAGACAACGAAAGGGCTTCCGAAGAGCGACGCAATTAGAAAGTAATCAAGCGGTTCGCGGCGGGGTTGAAACGAAAGGGCAGAAGAAGCCTTCAGCAACCGACGAACTCAATCTCTCGAACAGAAAACAAAGAAAAACAAGGCGCAAAAGGAGAGACGGAGAGAAGAAGCGAGGAAAGAGGTGGCGAGATTGCCGACACACAGGGCCAAATTAAAAACGCGCCGCTTAGACAAAGATGACGAACGGCTTAATTATTTTGGCCGCCGCCTCTTCTGAGGGCGCAGTCTCGGGAGCAAATAATCCGGGCCGCGCGACCTTCTTCTTTTGCGTCATCTCTCGGTCAATACCGGGACTGAGTATAGAAGTCGTTGAACGTTGCAGAGATTGAAAAGGGGAAGAAAAGGGGGGGGGGACTCAACAACGTCTCGCTTTATTTTACGCTTTGCGGGTCGTTGCAACTCTCCGAGGCCGGGCAGTGATTTTGCAAGCAAAGCTATTTCTGTTGCTGGAGAAAAGGCTTTTCTTTTTCTTGTTCGTGTGTGTGTACAGAATGGCCATTAATTATGGAAACCAGTTGACTAGAGTGAACTCCACACGCATTGTTTCACAAATAGTCGCCCTACGAGGGAGGCTCAATAACAAGTTAATTTAGCCTGTATTGAGGGGATCGCGAGTACAAGCAATATGCTTTACTCTCGCGCGGATCATTAATAAAGAAAATGACAACACCGGACCTGGCGGTTTTTGGAACCTCGTGTCGGATATCACTTGATGCCTCAAGCACGGAGGCAAAGCCCTCAATGTACTAGTACGAGGCTCGACCACGCTATTTGCTCCGGCTCAAACCCTTCACGCTGCGTGCAGGTTCCAGCAATATGGAAGAGAACATTTGAAGGAAGTCAATTAACAGTCACCGAAACCAAGAAACTCATAGGAGAATGTTTATATCTATTTTATTTTTAATTTGCGATGTTGATCAACGGGAAATTAATAGTGCAATAATATTATCAACTGGAAGTTAATAGTGTAATAATATTATAGCTGAATGATAACTGATTAGAAAGTAGAAGAAAAAGCAACCACATGCCGCCGGTGGGATCCGAAACTGACGATTCAGAATTTGGCGTATGCGATACCCTGCCAACTGAGCTACGCTGGTGACAGTCTGATCTTAAGTACTTTCGGAGACATTTATGTTGCATGCAAGTTAATCTTGAGAGTGTTCAACGGCGCCAACCTCGTCCATAGCATGCAGCAATTTTCAGAGGAAAGATGGATTGGTAAGAACACACACCGCATCCTAACCAAACTCAAAGAAGACCAAACAGAATTTACCCAAACTATAACTTTGGTACCGGGACACGAATGCATTGCAGGGAATGTACTATCGGGGACAAAAGTGGTATACTCCATGCGGCGGGAGTCGGAGCAACGGAAAACTGCATTGCAACGCCATCTACGGGCGGCATCTGGGATCGAGGGGTCAGCACGAACCCTGTACCACATAACATAGGAGTGCACATCACAAAAGAATGAACCTCATATAACCGATCCAGATAGAGATCAGTGGCAGACACTACTGGCCCGCTCGGACGTATAGAGGGCCAGATACTCCTGGTCAGGAGAGCCAACATGCTTGCAGAAACCAGCGGAGCACTGGAATAGGGGTCTGGACCATCGACAAGCCTCCCGTAAGGCCAGCCCAATTACTAGTAATTCAATAAAGTTCACTCACTCACTCACTCACTCACTCACTCACTCACTCACTCACTCACTCACTCACTCACTCACTCACTCACTCACTCACTCACTCACTCACTCACTCACTCACTCACTCACTCTCACTCACTCACTCACTCCATAGTGGACGACGTAGTACGTTCTGTATTACGGCGTCACGGGAAACGTGATCTATTGATAGGGGCAGATGCTGTGCGAGAACCCTTTCATACTGCCAAAAGCAAAGAGAGCAGTGAATTTGCACACACACACACACAAAAATATTTTTTATACATCGAACTTAAAAAGATGACTGTGCGTACGAAGGAAGGCTGCCTTGAAAAAGGCAAAAAGTACGCGTACAGTTTACGCTTCTTTCATGTTCTTTCATGTTCCTTCAGCCTGTAAGTATTTGTGGTGATGGTTTAGAATCAAAAAAGCCCACCACTGAAAGGCCTGGCGCCCTATTCAAAACTATTTGTTTTCCCTATTCAATCTCTGGTCACTTTGTGACTGGTCAGTCCAATCTTTGATGCTGCCGGCGGCGAATGACGACCCCTGCTAGTACTGTGCCACTTCTGTGACAGTACAATCGGCGTCAAATGAAATGCGAACAGCGAAGCGCGTGGCCAAAGGTCCATTTTACGCCGTCTGCCTGTCGTCATCGGAGATAGGCATGCTCTTCCGGTTCTCTGTAGTTTTGCTTCTTTTTTTTTTGACGTTCGTTTCCTCGCTGTGCCACCATGGAGCGCCACATTCCTGCTGGCGGTACGGCCAAGGTCTATTGAAATAGGTCGCGAAGCCGGAGCCCGAATGCGGTCCAGAACCAAGTGCTAGCGACATCAAATTATGGGTGGAACTAAAGCGCCAAAATGAAATGAGTGGACAAACAACTAGAAGAGGAAAATAATTAGGACATATTTTGTGTTTTAAAAGCATTAAAAACAATTGCAGTGATTCCTTTTTAAAATATTTTAGTTGTGTGCATTTTGTTAGAAAGTATAGTGCTTGCTTAGAAAAAATTTATGACAGCGTTCGCTCAGAGTAGCCGCAATGGCTGCGGGACGATGCCAAGGTTGACGGTGCTCTGATGTAATACCCTGGTCATATCTTTTGACCATTCTGCTTGCTTTTGTTTGAAACTCGATTCTGCTAGCCCTACTTTTTCCTCGTTGCTTGTTGCTCGAGTTCTTGGTGTGCATCGTTCGTGTACAGTTTCCGCTTTTGCCTTTTGCCAGCGCTTCTGTTTAGTTTCGTTCCGTTGGATGCGGTTCTGTCGCTTTTGGCCCCAAAGGGCATCGTCTGTGGCCATGGCGCCCCCGTACGCAAAAAAGAGGTGTGCGGTTGCACGATGTGCGAGCGATAACCTGTCTGGCGGCGTCACATTTCATCGCTTCAGCACGACACCTGCGACATTCAGCGCGACACCTGAGGTGAGGACGAAGGAAAAAGGCACAACGAGAACTGACTACCTAAAAATAGCGTTGGTGGTCGGCACTCGTGTCTTCTTTCTTCGTTCTCGTGTCGGGTGTCGCGCTGAAGCGTCGCGGCGTTCAGCAGTTTATTTTTCCCGCCAAGCAGCACCTGACGCTGACGTCACGTATATGACGTCACTAAAACACGTGACTTCGACGTCGATTATGACGTCAGTTTTTAGTTGTCCACGCATTTCGAAGACGGCGCTGGCTGCGCACCACAAGCCGCCATGTTTTGAACGTATGGGCTTCTATGGAGCCTACGCTACCATAGTACATCTACCTTGGTACGGCGATAAAGTTCTGCTCACTGCCAGAAACAAGTGATTCAGCAACGGTCACGTCGAACACCGACCGCAATCCGAGCGATCTTTGTCACAGTTCGCGTCCCGACCGGACGCTGATAACACGGCGACGATGGAAGCAAAATCAAAGCCCTGCACGCAAGGGAGCTAAGAGCACTCGCTTCACCCGCGCGGTCAACTCAGGCGCTGCCGCCAGCGAAGCCGCGCTGCGCAGTTTGCAATCGGTGGAAAGTAAGAAGGTGGCGCTCCAGTGGCGAAGCGAAGAAACGAATGTCAAAGAAAACAGAGGCAAGACTATCGAAAAACCGGATGAGCGCGTCTATGTCTGATTGCGACATGCAGACGGAATAAAGTGAACCTTTGGCCATGCGCTCTGGTGTTCGCATTTCAGTTCGTGCCGATAGTACAACGAATGATAAAGAAACGAAAGACGCAATTTCACAAATCACGAGGCATTTGCCACTGCACCCACTAAAAAGTGAAGACAGAATAGGTGAGCACAGGTGTTTGTAATATTTCGGCTTTCGTCAGCATCAACACGTTACATACTCGTCTGCTAGGACGTCTTCTCATGCCCTCCAAAATCCACGCGGGCATGTCTCTTTTCTATGAAAAGGTACAGCAGCAATCCCAACTTTGTCCGCCTCTAGTTGTGAATCTATTTCCCTTCTCTTAATCCCACTACAGCGCAGTAGCAGCAACAAGAGTGAGCCATGTGCTTTTAAAGACATGAATGAAGATTTGTATTCAAGATACACGCGCATAATATGCGTAGGATATATCTGCCACGCATGTCCCATCGCTAAAGCGTGGTCTGAAACAGTCTATGGAGTTTCCTTGAACAATCCAGCCCTACCACCAATCACCGGAATTCATCTTCCGTTAAAGACGCGAAACACACATAGACACAGGGAAAGTAGACGGTTCTAGCCCAACAAGGAGTTCTTTTAATCACCGGAAGGTCACGAAGAAGGCTCATTCAAGGTGTCATCGAAATCCCCCATTCGTTGACATTTACACCTAAACGGCTTCTTTCCGCAACCCTCTAACGCGATCACAACGCGATCACAAAAATTGCACGTGGAACGTTTAAGTAACTAATTCTTACTAAAAATCTACACAGGCTTATCAAGTTGTGGTTGAAACGAATAAATTTTCAACTATCGTTAGACTATAACGCGGGAATTTTTAAAGCACGCATTCCAACTTACCTGATTCCTCGCTCCGCTCGCACACACATCCCTCCGCTGCGCACCCCAAGACAACACCGACGCCCAGCGCGCCACCCAGCGATCGGAACATCGCCGATACAGCGGATCTCGCATAGGCCCGGGACTGCTAAGTCATTGGTGCGCGCAAGCTATTGCCTCGTGCCAAGTCAATCAGATCTAACCCTCGAAAATGCGGGCTGTTTCTTGAATCATCATACAGCTTTTTCTTTCGGATATCGCTCTTTCCATCTACGTATTCCCACTTCGGTACAGGTTTCGGTGAATTCAGTGCCACCTAGCCATCAGTCATGGGCCACGAGGCTTAGTGTCCAATCGTAATGTTGGCCGGCCGTCCATGGATGAATCAGCGCTTTAATGCAGGACCGCGACAGGGTTGCTATCACAGTTTGGTCGTTGAGTGCGCGCGATATAGGCGCTCGTCGTTTCCAAGGTGCTGACGGCAACGACGCGTTTCTTTCGAAGCACCAGCAGGCCTTTTTTTTTTTTTTTTGGGGGGGGGGGGGGGGGGGGGGGGGACTACATCGGCAGCTTGCACTAATGTTTTGTTGTCCAGTGGTCGGTAGCTGATTGATTGACCGTGCCGGCATGGTAGAGCCGATGCTTTTATAGTCTCAGCTTCGGAGAAAAAGGCTATAATGCGCTTCAAAACACGCCATGCTACTGTAGCGTACAACTTGCGGCGTATTCCAAACGCCGATCCGGAGCAGCTCTCCTAACCCGCGAAGGGGCAAGCTATCCGCCGCGGTCCAATCAGAACTCAAGACCTCAATCCGAATGGTTTACTGAAACGCGCTCTTCGGTTTTGCAGAATAAGAAAGCTTGATCCGGTTCGCCGATTTGAATGCGCCATTAAAAAAATGGCAGTTGAGAACGATGGGCTACGGCCCGTGGCGCCTTACATTACTGTTGACAAAAGTAAATGAAATCAGCTTTTTAATGTTTGGCGGCAGAACACAAGCCAGAAGCATCAAAATTCTTCAGCTCGTAAATTTCTTTTTGTGACTGCCTTTTAGGAAACAAGAAAAACTTTAGCGAAGAAGTACTTTTCTATCGCGGTCAACAGTTTGGGCGGAGCTTCACTGTAGACCCAAGTTTTCTCGGCCGATATTATCTGCGGGGATAGGGTGGCCGCAGCTGGCACAGGACAGAGTTAATTGGAGAGATATGGCACAGGCCTTTGCCCTGCAGTGGTCGTAGTTAGACAGATGATGATAATGATGATTAAATGCGGTTGTGCCTATTGCGGTGCTTTAAATTACGAGGTCATGGCATCATAATGAATAGCACTGGCTTGCACTCGATAACCCAATAGCTGGGGCTCATGGCAAATGGAAATATTCATTTTCAGTGCAAACTTTAGTGTTCGGCGCTTTTCAAAGCTTTTCATAAATAGACAGTTCAGGTGGCGTGGAGTTTAGACTGAACGTCATGTGGGCAAGGAACGCGTGCTCAGGCTTGACTGAGAAGCTGGTTCAAAACACGGTGACATGGGAACAGACAACGCGTGGTGTTTTACGAAAAACCACCGACAACAGCGCCAATCTTGACGTCAGGAAGCGGAGAAGCCCCTAACTACACGACCCGGGCGGCGTGATACAGAGAAACATGACAAGGAGATACACGAAAGAAGATGCAGAGTATTGTCTTAGACGTATCACATGCGACGTCGAGTCCATGTTGCTACCCGTTAATATTGGAGGTAAATAATTATTTATTTGTTTATTAATGTTTTTTTTACATGAAACGTCATAAAATAAGAAACAGCAATGCGCGAGCCGCCACTGCGAGAAGCAAGAAACGAGATTCACAGGGACACCTAATCACATTGTGTTGGCAATGCCTTAGCATTTGAAGCTGTTGATGCCTTCACGGAAGTGACATCATTTCTGGTCCGGTGACGTCACTTTGTTAGAGCCAATGAAATTTATCCGCTCTGGTGACGTCGCTTCCCTACAGCATACGAAATCTTATGACCGACAACACATTTTTTTTCCCCGATCAGAGTTCAAACGCTACCCACCGCATAAGAAGAAAATTGGAGGCAAATGGTGCTTACGGGAGTGCTTCATCCTTTTAACTCACAATGAAATTAAGCTAACTCAGAAACGTGGGAACTAACGAAAAGGGTTCAAGGAAAGAAAAATGATTGGTGTAACGTTAAGAGACCACAAGCGGGCAGAGTGGGTGAGGGAACAAACGCGGATTAATGATATCCTGATCGAAATCAGGAGGAAGAAATGGGCTTGGGCAGGGCATGTAATGCGAATGTGAGATAACCACTGGTCCTTAAGGGTAACGAAGTGGATTCCGAGAGAAGGCAAGCCTAATAGGAGGCGCCACAAAGCTAAGTGGGCAGGTGAGATAAAGAAGTTTGCGGGGATACGGTGGCTGCAGCCGGCAAAGGACAGCGTTAATTGTATATACACGGCAGAGGCCTTTGCCCAGCAGTGGGTGTAGTTAGGTTGATGATGATTATGATTATGAGCTTGGTGATTAAAGAGAAAGTGAAGTGGAAGAGGCGAGGAGAGGAAGTCTTGCGACAAAAGCAAACAGCGCATAAGTATTTATTCTCAACCATTTAGCTATTACAGTTGTTAGTTGCGCTCAACCACCGTTGTTCCTCCGTTCCCGTCATCTGCATTCGCTGCCGCGCGGGTTCCTCAAGCTTCACATACCTCACCAGCCATTGTGAAGAAAAAGAAGTTATGACCGCATGCGAGGCGCGGCGCTGCCGCGGCGCTCACAAGAGGAAAGATATTCAGCGGCCTCGTAGCAGCAGCCATGGTCCTGAGCACGGCTTCGGCGCTGCTGGTGATTGTGTACCTGCTGTTCGTGCTGTACGTGGGCGCCATGTCCGGCCGTGGCAAACGGCGCAAGAAGAGCGTACTACCTCCGCCCTCGGAGCCCCCCGGCCAGCGGCGCGCGCCCGAAGGCGGAGAGAACGCGCTAATGGGCCTATTCGTGGCGGACAGGTCCATCGGCCCCGCCGTTGGCACCGCTTCGCTCACAGGTGACTGTGGTGGTCCTTGGCGCATACACTGTAAGCCTAAATGAAGCGAAACGGGTGTGGAAGTTAGTCCACTCAGGAATTAGCTGCGTTGCTTCGCCATTAGCGCCTACCGAACTCATCGTTACCCTCACTGACTCCAAGTACAAAGAAACCCCTAGCTGTTAGTCAATCTACAGAATAATTGTTCGCCCCGCCGCGGTGGCTCAGTGGTCACGGCGCTCGGCTGCTGACCCGAAAGACACGGGTTCGATCCCTGCCACGGCGGCCGAGTTTCAATGAAGGCGAAATTCGAGAGGCCCGTGTACTGTGCGATGTCAGTGCACGTGAAAGAACCCCAGGTGGCCGAAATTTGCGGAGCCCTTCACTGTGGCGTCCCTCATAGCCTGAGTTGCTTTGGAACGTTAAACCCCCAATAAACCAAAAATTGTTCGACGCGAGGGTGAAGTGGTGCAGTTAGTCCCGTTTTACCCGGTTTTAGCGCTCCAGCACTTACAGTCTGTTGTATCCCTTGCAGCTGGGTAACTGGCAACTGTTGTATCCCTTGTCATGCCCGGCCCGACTGCGCGGAGCAGCCGGAGAACCGCGAAATCCAACACCCGCCATGTACTTCGATCCACTCTCTTTATTCCCAGTTCGTGATGAATATACATACAAATGCATGAGTCAGCTGACATGATAAGGCGCGTGCCTAGCGCCACCTAGGTTATATAAAGAGAACTGTTAAATACCACAGTGGCCATTCCCCGCATTTAACCGTTGTGCGTTTGTCTGAAGCCTGATTTAATTGTGGCAGGCTGCTCACCAGCCCACCAGGTTGTGGGCAACCTCCCACAAGTTGCCCACAACCAGGTGGGCCGGGGCAAGTGGGCAACCTGCCAGTTTCATTTATGCATATGCATTTGGAAGGTTGTGATGACGTCACAAAATCACGTGACCTAGGTGTCAGGTGGCCGAGTAAGCAATGCAAAACAATGGCCACACAGCGCTAGCGCACCTAATTCAGATTTGGCCTAGCTACGCAAATAGACCGTCATTTTTTATTTATAGTATGCGCTTTAACACAGCAGGGAGTAAATAGGGTGTAAAGTGAAGCTCACTTTGGCACCGCCATTAGTCCCCTGAGGACTGATGATTACTCCTTCAGAGACCAGGTACAAAGTGATCATCATATGCCTTAGTCTCCCCACGGATTAGCTGGTCCTCACGAAAATAAGTACTGGAATTGGTCCCATTTTACATGGGTGTGGTTCAGAATGCATTGATTGGCCACGCAGTATTACTGGAAAGGGTTTTCAGAGAACGGCATTCCATTTCTATGCACTGCCTGACTTGAAAGACGTGTCGCTGCTACTTTTGCACGTGGAAAGACGTGAAATGCAAGCAAAATGAAAACCATTATTGATGCGCAAACATGGCATCAAAGCTGCGGCCCAACAATACCCACAACAGCGCTGCAACACCTACACGCGTCTTAAACAGTGTCAAAAGCTTTTCATCTGTGCTTAGTTCCGGCAAGCGTGATTTTACACGAATATGATTATGTATGCCTGAACCCAATGCATATACAGTATGTATCACACTTAGAGAGAACACAAGAATTGGTTAAACCGGCTCTTAACACGAAAAAATTATGTTTTGCCGAGAAGCGAAAAAATAGTGCAAAGAGTCGAGGAGGAGTGAGCCGGTTTAACCATTTCTCTTGTTTCGCGTATTTGTGACACATAAAATACAATTTAGAAATGCACAATACAAATGCTATTCGAGTGTAAAGTCGGACCACATGTTAACTCAGCGGCATGCTAATGCAGAAATTTGCGTAAATCATTCTAAAACACCAGGTGTCAGTATTTGCGACTCCAAACAAGGCGAAAAAGAGGAAGAAATTAGCGGTATTGATTATTCTGTTTTATATTTAATGAGTGAGATACTTATCTTGAAACTGTTTCTATTTAAACCAATATCGCGCGAAATCCTTACGCAGCGACCTGGACCGGCGGCAGCTACCTGAGCGAGATCGCCTACGTGAGCTACCGCCACGGCTTCCTCTGGGCTCACCTGCCCATTGGCTGCGGCCTAGCCCTCATAATAGGCAAGTGACGCTGTCAGAAGAACCACTCATAGATGTCGCTCTGTTTAACGCCTCTACCGTAGTCTCTCTGCTAATTTCGGACAAACCCCGGCAGCAGGACGAATTTTTCTTCACAGAGTTTCTGTTAAACCTGTAAAAATTTCTTTGGTAGTCGTCTGGCTGCGCTTGGGTGTACGACGGTAGTGCGTAATTACTTACTAATTACAAATAATTAAGCAAATTGTGACTACTGCTGCATCAGAACACTGGCAAAAACTGCCGAGTCTCCAAATGAGGTACAGCCCCCGCCAAAAGTATACAGCCCAAGGGGTTTGCTTCTAAGCTGTTTAGCGCGGCTCCCTAGCACATCGTGCAGTCCAAACCTTGGGAGGATTGAGGACGCAAAGCCATTGTTCTTTCGAGAGGTTGCGGTCGCTAAGCATGCATAACGTGGCATGCTGCAGACCTCACAAGGAAACCTCTTGGGCTGTATACTTTTGACGGGGGCTGCACGCACCGTGGTGTTGCTAAAGTTGCTAAATGGGTACGCCGTGAATTTGGTCCGCATAATGGCGGTATGTTTTCAAGAGGCATGCCGTAATGGCTGACATCTTGGTTAAACGCAACATGGAGGGGATTTGCGCGGGAGTGCGGGCTGTTGGTTTTATTGTACGCTGTCAGATATTAAACGGAAACAGTGGACAACTTGATCCAATTTTTGCATTTTTAGTATTGCTAGTAACAGCCGATTCTAGAGCTCTTTCTGGCTATGTTGTTGTTTTATCGTCAGGAAGTACGCGCTTATTGCTGAAAAGATGGGTTTAAAATTTTCTCGCCACTCGATTCTAGTTCGTGGCGTAAAAACGAAGAGACTCTGGGATCTGCGTTTAGAAAAAGGTAGCGGTATTGCCTAGCCTCAAGGATTCACGCAACAAAAATGTTCTTTACGCCACTGCAAGTTTGTGAAATTGGGCGATAGTGGCGACACCTGTATTTTGGTTTTCGACCTTTTCTAGCTTATATAAAAGCTCTATTTTCAAGGAAAGCATCCGTTCTGTCATTAGAATGGGGTAACTTAGCTATAATTGCCAACTTCAGCTAGTCATAAATGTCCACGTAACTCTATAGAAAGTCATTACAGCAGACCCGGGATTTTGATGTGGACTTTCGGTGGCAAATGGTACGACTAACGAATTCCGGGCGCCACCGTATCTTGGTGACATCGCGGCGTTCTCGTTACCATAGCAACATGTGACCCCCCTCCCCCCCCTCCCTTTCCCCCTCCCTCCCATGGCTGCTCTGTGCAGGCGGCCGCTTCCTGGCGGCCAAGGTCCGGCAGCGCGACTACGTCACCGTGCTGGACGTGTTCCACGAACACGTGGGTCGCTTCTCGGCCTTCTTCTTCATGGGACCCGTGCTGATCGGCGAACTGCTCTGGTCCGCTTCTATGCTCACCTTCCTCGGTAAGAGGCCAATCATTCCGGTAGGCTTTCGTTCTCGCAGGCAATCTTTGTGAAATAAAATGGCGTCTTCCAAGCGACCAATTGTTGTCAGTTGTGTTCCTATAGTTCCTATATATGCTCCCGCAGAAAGCAGAGTTGCGCTACTGTTTACCTCTTGCCGCTCGTAACACCATTCGCGGAGCGGCGACCAGATGATCCCGCTGACGTCATTGATCCTGTGACGGCTCATACTCAACATATGAGCCGGAGGGAGCTAGCCGCTCCTATCTTAAGCACAGTCTGCTTTGCTATCCGACTGAGGGAGTATTATGTAGCCACCACCGGGAGGAGGAGGGGTGCTTCCAAACTACCTACTCCTGTGACTCCTGCAACACGAGAAGCGGCTTTCCCGCACAGCTTGGAACAAATGGCGGACTTTCGCAGAACTTTGCTCCCTGCGGGAGCATATCAGGAACACTAGTTGTCACCACTCTACACGAAAGCGCACGTGACTGCACCGCACCCTAACAGTTAGGCCTACCCGACAGGTTTCGTGTTCCAGGACATGGGCAACGTGAGCGCGCCCGTGGGCGCCATCTTCATGGCCTGCTTCGTACTCACCTACACCACGCTCGGAGGATGCTACTCTGTCGTGTACACGGACACCGTGCATTTCATCACCTGCAGCATCGGCATGGTTAGTGTGCGCTCGCAATATTTGGCAAAACCACACAAGCAAAAAAATAATAATCACGGTGTGTCAATGATCTGAGCTATTTACAAGGACAGTTTGAGACGCCCCTTCTCGGTAAAAATTGGCAGTGGTTTAGCTCTGGTTAAATCTGTAGAATTGTGAAAGCAACGAGGAGAGAGAGGGGGGCGATGGAGAGCGCGCGGCAGCGGCGGCGGCCCCGGCATGCTAGCTAGGTGCCGCTACTGCGCATGCGCAACTGGCGAGCGCGGCAGCGGCATCTCTGAGTCACCCGCGCAGCGCCGGCGGCGGCGCGCCAGCTGTGCACCGTGTGACGTCACTGTTTCTCGCGCATGCGCAGTATGGCCTTTCGTCAGCTCCGCGAAATGGCTCGGCGAATCGCGTGGTGTTGCTTTCGCAACAAAACAGGATACCGCTGGTTAGAGAAAGCTCGAGTATGGCTGCGCGGCGGCCACTTTTCGAAGCCGCGCTAACAGCTCTTTCCCAACCGCAGCTGCTCTCCCCCTAATCCTAGCCGGCGCTTGTCCCTGCATTCACGCA